>NW_027258083.1:0-152096 GCF_045791955.1 Oncorhynchus clarkii lewisi | reverse complement strand
CACTATCTATCAGTATCTGTAGTCTCTTATTACCAGGCTGATTACTGCTACACTATCTATCAGTATCTGTAGTCTCTTATTACCAGGCTGATTACTGCTGCACTATCAGTATCTGTAGTCTCTTATTACCAGGCTGATTACTGCTACACTATCTATCAGTATCTGTAGTCTCTTATTACCAGGCTGATTACTGCTGCACTATCTATCAGTATCTGTAGTCTCTTATTACCAGGCTGATTACTGCTACACTATCTATCAGTATCTGTAGTCTCTTATTACCAGGCTGATTACTGCTGCACTATCAGTATCTGTAGTCTCTTATTACCAGGCTGATTACTGCTACACTATCTATCAGTATCTGTAGTCTCTTATTACCAGGCTGATTACTGATACACTATCAGTATCTGTAGTCTCTTATTACCAGGCTGATTACTGCTCCACTATCAGTATCTGTAGTCTCTTATGACCAGGCTGATTACTGCTGCACTATCTATCAGTATCTGTAGTCTCTTATTACCAGGCTGATTACTGCTGCACTATCAGTATCTGTAGTCTCTTATTACCAGGCTGATTACTGCTCCACTATCAGTATCTGTAGTCTCTTATTACCAGGCTGATTACTGCTACACTATCTATCAGTATCTGTAGTCTCTTATTACCAGGCTGATTACTGCTTCACTATCTATCAGTATCTGTAGTCTCTTATGACCAGGCTGATTACTGCTGCACTATCTATCAGTATCTGTAGTCTCTTATTACCAGGCTGATTACTGCTACACTATCTATCCGTATCTGTAGTCTCTTATTACCAGGCTGATTACTGCTGCACTATCTATCAGTATCTGTAGTCTCTTATTACCAGGCTGATTACTGCTACACTATAAGTATCTGTAGTCTCGTATTACCAGGCTGATTATTGCTGCACTATCTATCAGTATCTGTAGTCTCTTATTACCAGGCTGATTACTGCTACACTATCTATCAGTATCTGTAGTCTCTTATTACCAGGCTGATTACTGCTACACTATCAGTATCTGTAGTCTCTTATTACCAGGCTGATTACTGCTGCACTATCTATCAGTATCTGTAGTCTCTTATTACCAGGCTGATTATTGCTACACTATCTATCAGTATCTGTAGTCTCTTATTACCAGGCTGATTACTGCTACACTATCTATCAGTATCTGTAGTCTCTTATTACCAGGCTGATTACTGCTGCACTATCTATCAGTATCTGTGTAGAGAGCCATGCATGTAGCCTGGTGAGATCAGGCTGGATGGCGAGGCTACAAGCAGACTGGACCACCAGACTGTTATTGTTGGTTAAGGTAGTGTTTTTATTTTATCGTTGTCATGGTATTCTACCCACCTCACATACCATCTTGAAAAAACCTGCTCTAATTTCCTGGTTTATTCAGTAGATCTGCCATCTGGGGGAAGAGCAAAACCTGTGGTATGGTTTACAATCTGATGCTTCTTCCATCTGATAAAGCTCATCCATAGAAATACCAGTATCTCTATGATCTCATCAGTCACCTGTCAGTTCCTCCTCCTCAGTCTGCTGATGTAACAGGGATGATATGATGACCTTTGACTTTGCTCCAGTTCCTCCTCCTCAGTCTGCTGATGTAACAGGGATGATATGATGACCTTTGACTTTGCTCCAGTTCCTCCTCCTCAGCCTGCTGATGTAACAGGGATGATATGATGACCTTTGACTTTGCTCCAGTTCCTCCTCCTCAGTCTGCTGATGTAACAGGGATGATATGATGACCTTTGACTTTGCTCCAGTTCCTCCTCCTCAGTCTGCTGATGTAACAGGGATGATATGATGACCTTTGACTTTGCTCCAGTTCCTCCTCCTCAGTCTGCTGATGTAACAGGGATGATATGATGACCTTTGACTTTGCTCCAGTTCCTCCTCCTCAGTCTGCTGATGTAACAGGGATGATATGATGACCTTTGACTTTGCTCCAGTTCCTCCTCCTCAGTCTGCTGATGTAACAGGGATTATATGATGACCTTTGACTTTGCTCCAGTTCCTCCTCGACGACAACACCATCTGTATAGGTGTTTAACATATCAGTTGAGTTAACCACATCATATGATATATGGGGCGGCAGGTAGCCTAGTGGTCCGAGCGTTGGATTAGTAACCAGAAGGTTGCAAGATCGAATCCCCTGAGCTGACAAGGTACAAATCTGTCGTTCTACCCCTGAACAAGGCAGTTAACCCACTGTTATTAGGCCATTAATGAAAATAAGAATGTGTTCTTAACTGACTTGCCTAGTTAAGTAAAATAAAAATATATATTCAGTGGCCATTTTAGCATGTAAATCTTGGTGGGGCAAACTCCCCCCAATTTTTTTTTTAGATGAAAGCCACTACACAACACAACACTAAACAATACATGAATTGTACTAGAATGGCGACAAACTGTTAGGGCCGACGTAAAGCTGTCTCAACAGCAGAGCTTTCTTTCCAGCACCATGGAGTGAATCCTTACCACCGCTACACCTGGCTGTCAGCGGAGCCTTGTCCGGCAGCGAAACAATTCAATCAGCCTCGTTTAATAAAAAAACCCTAGCTGATATGGCTGACCATATCTCCCTGGCATGTCACATCGTTTATGCAGCAGGATATAAGGCATTTTTGGACTCACCTTGTTGTACGCGACGGTCCTACATCGGCAAAGTTTGTCATCAAAGAAAGAAAAAGATTTTGAATTCCGAGTTGGGTTCACATTCTTCAAGTCTACCCTTACTAAAGGCGGGTCCCCACGAGTGACAGAACACTGAGCCAATCACGGTGCAATGCTGAGCCAATCACAGTGCAACGCTCCTATTTTCTGCTGGCCTGCCCCACCACCACAGAAAGCACTTGAGCTAGGCTGAAACACCTGGATTTTAGAGCTGCCTGTTTGTATGCGGCTTCATTAACTCAATGCTATATATATATATTTTTTTTTATACATTGTTTGCAAACTGATATGTGATACATATTAATGCCAAAATAACATGCAAAACAGGCAAACCCCCCCAAATACTGTATATATATTTATTTTTTTCATTCCAAAAAATATAGGGCTCTGTTGCTAGGTGACAATGTTGTGAGGTTTATGGATCTAACAGTGGAATAAAACAGTGAGAGAGACGGTATCGTTGAATGAATTCCAAAGTGACCCTTAGCTCCTCCTGTAGATCTGAAGGGGTTCTGGACATGTGAAAGCAACATGGCAGCGATATACCCAGTTTATCAGAAGACAAGAACCATGTGGTTTACCCCCCAATCCACTCCCCTCATATCTACACAACTGCCCAGTGGGGAGGAAAGGGGGTTGTCAAATCCATCTCTCTCAGGCTTAACTACGGATCTGTGACAGAGGTGGGACAGGGACAGGTCTGGAATTTTAGCCCGGCGGCAGGTCCCAAATCACACCCTATTCCCTAGAGTGGACTACTGTTGACCAGAGGAACAAGTCTAGAGGGCCAAACAAAGTCTTCTGTTAACCTGTCATCCTGAAGTAATGGAGTTGATAGGGAGAGGATTCTACGGCTGTAGGCCTGTAGCCAGGTCTGGCTCTGATTGAGAATCAGAGTGTAGAGTAAGGAGGGTACCAGTGTTGACCAAATATAGTGTAACACTGCCCCTCGTTGGTGATACAGTACATTACACATTAAAAAGCAGGAGGCATTGCAGGAACATTGAAGATGAGTACAGCAAATATGATTTGACAAAGATGACCCCTAGACCCTACGCACTTGTGGAGATCTGAGAGGATTTGACAGGTGCAACCAATCTGGTAGTAGCTCAACCCTGCCCTCTGATAGGCTAGGTGGAAGTTTCACCATATTGCATATATTAGGCAAATAATGTCCGATCTCTAGTGCATAGGGACCACAAACTCGACTCCGGACCTCGAAGCCAGTTCCACTGCATTTCTTCATCGTTTCCCTCTAATCAGACTGATTTAGACCTGAGACACCAGTCATTGTTCCCCTCTAATAAGGGCCTGACTTAGACCTGAGACACCAGTCATTGTTCCCCTCTAATAAGGGCCTGATTTAGACCTGAGACACCAGTCATTGTTCCCCTCTTATCAGGGACCGATTTAGACCTGGGAAACCAGTCATTGCTACACTCTAATCAGAGACTGATTTAGACCTGGGAAATCAATCATTGTTCCCCTCTAATCAGAGGCTGATTTAGACCTGAGACACCAGTTATTGTTCCCCTATAAACAGAGACTGATTTAGACCTGAGACACCAGTCATTGTTCCCCTCTAATCAGAGACTGATTTAGACCTGAGACACCAGTCATTGTTCCCCTCTAATCAGAGACTGATTTAGACCTGAGACACCAGCATTTGTATTTATTATGGATATGTTATGATCACCATTTTATTTTAAGAACATTTCATGTCAGAATAATAGTAGAGAGAATGATTTATTTCAGCTTTTATTTCTTTCATCACATTCTCAGTGGGTCAGAAGTTTACATACACTCAATTAGTATTCGGTAGCATTGCCTTGAAATTGTTTAACTTGGGTCAAACATTTCGGGTAGCCTTCCACAAGCTTCCCACAATAAGTTGGGTGAATTTTGGCCCATTCCTCCTGACAGAGCTGGTGTAACTGAGTTAGGTTTGTAGGCCTCCTTGCTCGCACACGCTTTTTCAGTTCTGCCCACAAAATTTCTATAGGGTTGAGGTCAGGGCTTTGTGATGGCCACTCCAATACCTTGACTTTGTGGTCCTTAAGCCATTGTGCCACAACTTTGGAAGTATGCTTGGGGTCATTGTCCATTTGGAAGACCCATTTGCGACCAAGCTTTAACTTCCTGACTGATGTCTTGAGATGTTGCTTCAATATATCCACATCATTTTCCTGCCTCATGATGGCATCTATTTTGTGAAGCGCACCAGTCCCTCCTGCAGCAAAGCACCCCCACAACATGATGCTGCCACCCCTGTGCTTCACGGTTGGGATGGTGTTCTTCGGCTTACAAGCATCCGCCGTTTTCCTCCAAACATAATGATGGTCATTATGGCCAAACAGTTCTATTTTTGTTTCATCTGACCAGAGGGCATCTCTCCAAAAAGTACGATCTTTGTCCCCATGTGCAGTTGCAAACCGTGGCCTGGCTTTTTCATGGTGGTTTTGGAGCAGTGGCTTCTTCCTTGCTGAGCGGCCTTTCAGGTTATATTGATATAGGACTCGTTTTACTGTGGATATAGATACTTTTGTACCTGTTTCCTCCAGTATCTTCTTGTGTTGTGCCATGCACAAAGTAGATGTCCTAACCAACTTGCCAAAACTATAGTTTGTTAACAAGAAATTTGTTGAGTGGTTGAAAAATGAGTTTTAATGACTCCAACCAAAGTGTATGTAAACCTCCGACTTCAACTGTATGTATATATATATATATCTCTCACACAAGACAATCACAATATAATAAGCAACAGGCACCAAAAAGGCAGACCACATGCTATCCCAGCATTTCCCTCTCTGTCACCTACTTTAATCTCAACATTCACTTTTGAGACATGCTACTATTTAGCCATTTTGTTCAGTGAGATCTTGAAACTACCTATGGAGGTTATAAGGTTTCAAATTCTTTGGAAAATCATTCCAAATGGCAGCCGAATATAAACATGTTTCTTTCCCCAAAACCACTTTTAAATCTATAAGGAAGAGCGTCAGTTTCACTCCTTCTAGTTGAATAGTTGTGGTTATCCCTTACTAAGTTAAAGTAGTATCTGGGGACCATATTGTGGACAATCTTATGTACAAGACACAATTTTATCCAAGCAACTCTCTCCTCCACCTCTCGCCGTCTAATGCTTTCAAAGTTGTGAATAGTCAAGATGCGTAATGCTGGAAGTTTAAGAATAATCCTGACTCATTTGTTCTGAGATGTCTGCAATCTATTTTTTCATATCTTGGGGGCACTATTGTACCAGGAAGAGCATGCATAGTCGAAGGGCCACTGAACAAGAGCCCCTGCCAATGTGTTCTGCCCATTGTATTCTTATCCAGATATTTGGAGGTTCTAGCCAGGAACCTAATTTTATGGTTCACTTTGGCGATAACCTTTTGTGCCGTGCTCTCCCCCGTCAGATGGTTATCTAGCACACATCCTAGATACTTAACAGAGTCTTTTGCTGCGACCACTACGTCACCGACTACCACCTTTAAAAATCTGGGGATTTCCTCAGTTTCACTTTGGACCCGAACAAGATGGACTCTTGGGTTTTTCCAAGGTGAAGTAACAGCTTATTGTCATATAGCCATTTACTGACATCCAGAAGTTCAGCACTGAGGGCTTTCTCAACCACATCTTTGTCTTTCTCAACCACATCTTTGTCTTTCTCAACCACATCTTAGTCTTCCTCAACCACATCTTAGTCTTCCTCAACCACATCTTGTCTTTCTCAACCACATCTTGTCTTTCTCAACCACATCTTGTCTTTCTCAACCACATCTTGTCTTTCTCAACCACATCTTGTCTTTCTCAACCACATCTTTGTCTTTCTCAACCACATCTTTGTCTTTCTCAACCACATCTTTGTCTTTCTCAACCACATCTTTGTCTTTCTCAACCACATCTTGTCTTCCTCAACCCCATCTTGTCTTTCTCAACCACATCTTGTCTTTCTCAACCACATCTTTGTCTTTCTCAACCACATCTTTGTCTTTCTCAACCACATCTTTGTCTTTCTCAACCACATCTTTGTCTTTCTCAACCACATCTTTGTCTTTCTCAACCACATCTTGTCTTTCTCAACCACATCTTTGTCTTTCTCAACCACATCTTTGTCTTTCTCAACCACATCTTTGTCTTTCTCAACCACATCTTGTCTTTCTCAACCACATCTTGTCTTTCTCAACCACATCTTGTCTTTCTCAACCACATCTTGTCTTTCTCAACCACATCTTTGTCTTTCTCAACCACATCTTTGTCTTTCTCAACCACATCTTGTCTTTCTCAACCACATCTTTGTCTTTCTCAACCACATCTTTGTCTTTCTCAACCACATCTTTGTCTTTCTCAACCACATCTTTGTCTTTCTCAACCACATCTTTGTCTTTCTCAACCACATCTTTGTCTTCCTCAACCACATCTTTGTCTTCCTCAACCACATCTTTGTTGGAAACCAAATCTGCTTGAACATAATCCTTTCCATGACCTTCGATCAAGCACACAGGATTGAGACAGGCCGATAGTTTCCATGATCTAAATTATTCCATTTTTTTTTATATATATAAAATGAATGACCCTTGCAAGTTTTAGTTCACTGGGAAAACACCCTAGTTCAATAGACAGATTCACAATGTGAGTTACACAGGGGGTGATAATTACCACAGCATCCCTTAGAAATCTGTCAGGAATGTTGTCAAGGCCAGTCACTTTGGAATGGTCCAAGTTCTTTCAGCCTGTCTAGCACACTCTAGCACCCTCAGCAACACCTCCACCATTGGCATTTCTATCTTTTCTATAAATGTTCTAGCCTTCTATTGCTACCACTTTATCGTCACATGAGTTTCTGTTAAGGGATTTTTTTTTTAATCAATAATGACTAATTATGTATACATTTCAATCAGGACTGACTAATCAGAATACTATTATGTTACTGTATAGATGTATGCATTTTATTTTAATCCTAGTACTGAATATAATGTGTGTAAATATAATCAAGAATTAGAACAATGACTGTCTGTTCCTTGGTAGAAACGAATGAACTTATCGTCAGACTGGCTAGAATGCTTATCTACACAGGGAGGCCTTGGCCTTGTCATAAATTATCTAAACTAGTGAAGGATGATGTAGGAAGGCTTGAGAACTATACTGCTATTGTACCGGAGTGGAGGAGAGACGGGACAGTTTGAAACCTAATGACGTAATTTTCAGTTTATAACCTGTTGTAAATTGTATCGTGTTCAGTACTCTCGAGAATAAACGCTAGTGCTTGATTGAGACTGGTCTCCGCCCATTTTATGCAAATAAGTTTCTTACAAATCCTTAGAAATGGGCTGAGTGTATTAATTGAATTGGGTAATAAACATATAGGAATTTAATTTCTCTAACAGTTTCAGAGATATGAATGTCATCTGTTACTATTCTGACTAGCAAATTATTGATTTCATGAACCTTGTTTCTTAAGCTACATATATTACCGTGGGTTATTTTGAGCACTTTTCTTCTGGAAAGCTTACTTGGTTTCATTGCTTTACTGGGAAGCTTAGCGGCAGTAGATGTGCTCGTGTTCTTTATGCTAGTGAAGGGTGAGCTGCTCACAGTGGACTTCCTCCTAGGGCACACCGGCTCAGTGCTAACAGTATAAATCTGGTTCATAGGCACATGATTACTGCATACAATAGCTGTAGGTTCAGTAGAGGCATACAGGGCAGTTAAAGGGATACATTAGGTTACTTATATTGTGTCTGACACCCCTGGTGTAATGTACAATTACTTAAGTATTATGACAACTCTGCGTTACAATGGTAGGGATTAGCTGTGGTAGGGAATAACCAGTCACTGTTCCCCTCTAATCAGAGGCTTATTTAGACCTGAGACACCAGTCACTGTTCCCCTCTAACCAGAGGCTGATTTAGACCTGAGACACCAGTCACTGTTCCCCTCTAATCAGGGACTGATTTAGACCTGAGACACCAGTCACTGTTCCCCTCTAATCAGAGGCCGATTTAGACCTGAGACACCAGTCACTGTTCCCCTCTAATCAGAGGCCGATTTAGACCTGAGACACCAGTCACTGTTCCCCTCTAATCAGGGACTGATTTAGACCTGAGACACCAGTCACTGTTCCCCTCTAATCAGAGGCCGATTTAGACCTGAGACACCAGTCACTGTTCCCCTCTAACCAGAGACTGATTTAGACCTGAGACACCAGTCACTGTTCCCCTCTAATCAGAGGCCGATTTAGACCTGAGACACCAGTCACTGTTCCCCTCTAATCAGAGGCCGATTTAGACCTGAGACACCATGTGGTTGCAATTAATGATTAGGTAGAACAGAAAACCAGCAGGTTCCGGACCTCGTAGTGTCAGAGTTGAATACACCTGATGTGAGGCCTAGTGGTCCATCTGAGACGGAGTTTGTGACTATTTACTAACCAGTAATTAATACATGATTAGGTAAGTCATTTGACCAAACTAACTTTAACAGGAAGTATGATGCGGTAAATCAATTTTGAACCAAACCAGTATGTTTATTAAAACACATATGAACTTTACATTTTTGAACTTTACATATGAACTTTATGCCTTTAGCTGCATTGCACAACACAGACGTGATGCCAGACGTGAGCTTATTTATTTTCATTGTCCTGACATTCATTCATCCACACAATGTATTTTATAAAATGTATGTACACAAACTGCTATTAGAGCCTTTATATAGTCACTTGGTGAGCCCAGAGTGTAATCTAGATCATTTAATGTACATAGATTATTTCATGAACATAATGATCTGTAGATGAATGAATCCCTTTAAAACGAGCTGCTGACTGATTGGTAAAAATAAACAGATTTGTTTATATTTTTAAATCAAAAAGTCATTGATTCATTCAGTAAAACCTTCTATGAAGCAGAGAGTACGTGGCAGGTTGTATCTCTATCCATACTGCCGTCAGGTCATTGTGCTGTTCAGATCTCTGTAGCGTCCCAAATGGCATTCTATTCCCTATATAGTGATATAACCCCCCCCCCCCCCACCACCACCACCACTGGGCCCTGGTCCAAAGTAGTGCACTACCATTTGGAAACTCAGATCTTATGTAATCAAGAAAACACTGATTGTCAAGAATAAAATATGTCCAGTCTGTAAAATAATCAGCAGAAGGTTAATATAGTAAGACAGATCAGGAAGAGGATTGCATAGTGAACCCTTTAATTAAGGAGAAGACGTTCAAATATTAAAAACGACCACCAACTGAAAAGACGTGCAGCAAAATCACAAAAAGTTATTAAGGCAAATGTTTCAAGATTTATAACATGGCACATTTAAGAAGTCCCAATAGTGACTGGATTTCCAGCTCTTTCTGGTCATTGTGTCTGTTTAAAACACACAGGTGTTAATACATGATAAGCATTTTTATAAGCCTGATAAGACATTATAAAAGGCTCATGGTAATAACACGTTATCACGCGTTTTAAACTGGATGCTTTCAGTAAAGTGGAACCAAAAACAGCTGAAGTATTAAAATGACTCATTGTGATGTGCATTTCTCTAAGTTCTTGCTTAACCAAACAACACAAGCCTTTCCTAGTATGACAGAACCAATAATTAATTACAGGACTAACGTGAAACTAGGTGGTGGAGTAGAAATGTGTAAAACCAACATACCACGAAAACCTCATGCATTGCAGTGGGTCACCCAATCACTGATGTCTATCTAGTCTAATGTTCTTAGTGAGAGCAGCCATTCACCCAATCACTGATGTCTAGTCTAATGTTCTTAGTGAGAGCAGCCATTCACCCAATCACTGATGTCTAATGTTCTTAGTGAGAGCAGCCATTCACCCAATCACTGATGTCTAATGTTCTTAGTGAGAGCAGCCATTCACCCAATCACTGATGCCTAATGTTCTTAGTGAGAGCTTAACCAATGATATATCAGTCCTAAAAAAAGAACCCTGGATCGTTAGCAAGCACTACATTCAAGAAACTATGTAAGTGTATGATGCATTTTGTTGCTTTACACACTTAAGCAAATTATAAAAAGAGACAGAATCCTAGCTTGTCAAAAAGTGACTGTTTACCAAAAACAAACAAAAATCAAACCTATGATTTGAGGCTTGACATTATGGTAAACAACAACACTGCATATCGAAGAAAGATGAACATGAACATTGAGCTTGTACTGCTATTATTTTATTATTATTATTATTAAATCTTACAATGAACCTAGGCTACTTTATCTGACCAGGAAGTGATGTCATAAGACCACAGTTGACCCTGGTACACTGAGCTACAGATGACTCTGTTATTAAATACTGCCATAGATTGTTTCTCTCGTGCCACCAATAGTTCTTCTACTTTAAATTCACAGCTAGCTACCGAAATAAAACCCCTTTCTCCTTCTTAAATACAAGTAGAACCGGGTCTGATGGCAAATAGAAAGGGTTGATCATCATGCGTTTATGTTTCAGGATGGTACAGTATCGTGACGTCTTAACACACTATCCATTTTCTGACATTTTAACTAGAAAACAAACTGATGCAAACAGTTATTTTCATTTTTTAAAGTGCCTTAGTCAGCCTAAATCCATACACAGATCTACATTAAATATATATATATATATGTTAACATATCCATATATTATAGAATTGACGGTAGTGTGGAACATGCCACTTCTGAAAGACTAGTGACTATAGTGGATATACGACATCCACATTCGGCTTATTGGTAACAGGTGGGTGTCGTCATAGGCCTCAATGCCGGTGCTAAAGAAACAGACTCATCACGGTCATTACACGTTATAAATCTTAGAAAACTATGCAAACCACCCCATTTATATCACCATGAGCAGATTCCCTGGACCAAAAAGCTCTTTCAACGGGAGATTCTCACTTCAGCTTGCTTTCTAGTCCAAGACGAGGCAAAATGCATGTCTGGGAGAGGGGCCTGATGGGTAATGGTTCGTTGTGTCATGACAGAGTGAAGGTAGTTGTTACAGGCGCAACCTTTAGGTCTACATATCCTTTAGGTCTACATATCCTTTAGGTCTACATATCCTTTAGGTCTACATATCCTTTAGGTCTACATAACCTTTAGGTCTACATAACCTTTAGGTCTACATATCCTTTAGGTCTACATATCCTTTAGGTCTACATACCCTTTAGGTCTACATACCCTTTAGGTCTACATATCCTTTAGGTCTACATATCCTTTAGGTCTACATATCCTTGAGGTCTACATATCCTTTAGGTCTACATATCCTTTAGGTCTACATACTGAGTCCTATCCTTTAGGTCTACATATCCTTTAGGTCTACATATCCTTTAGGTCTACATATCCTTTAGGTCTACATATCCTTTAGGTCTACATACTGAGTCCTATCCTTTAGGTCTACATATCCTTTAGGTCTACATATCCTTGAGGTCTACATATCCTTTAGGTCTACATATCCTTTAGGTCTACATACTGAGTCCTATCCTTTAGGTCTACATATCCTTTAGGTCTACATATCCTTTAGGTCTACATATCCTTTAGGTCTACATATCCTTTAGGTCTACATATCCTTTAGGTCTACATATCCTTTAGGTCTACATACTGAGTCCTATCCTTTATGTGGTAATTATAACCGTGATATTCAGGCCTACAGACAGTAGAACCATTCAGTCAAGTGTTACCTCATTAACTAGCCAGTAGCTACCTACTTTGTCTTCAAAAGGACGGTTTCCTGAACAAAGAATAATCTTGGACTTTCAAATGGAGAATATCTGTTGATTTAGATTTTTTAGTCCAGGATTTGTTGTCCGGGAAACTCGCCCTAAGGGAAAATACACATCATCAACAACAATTAGTCCTGCATAAACATGAACATTACTACAACCCTGTTTGCTTGGTTAAACTAAGGCCAACTTCACACAACTACCACAATGTATAGTGAGTGATCTCTAGCCAACGGCACAGTGGAACCAGGCTGGTATCTGTGTCACACGCCCAAACAGCTCTGGATTAGTTGGACGTGGTTTGCATCATGTGGCCCAGAGGATTGAACAGTCACTTGTTAATGGTTCACACTCCTGTCCTAAATGATATGCCGCCCGTCTCCTTCAGGCCTGTCCCGAATGATATGCTGTCTCTCTCCCCTTCAGGCCTGTCCCTAATGATATGCTGTCTCTCTCCCCTTCAGGCCTGTCCCGAATGATATGCTGCCTGTCTCCTTCAGGCCTGTCCCGAATGATATGCTGCCTGCCTCCTTCAGGCCTGTCCCTAATGATATGCTGCCTGTCCCGAAATGATATGCTGCCTGTCTCCTTCAGGCCTGTCCCGATATGATATGCTGCCAGTCTCCTTCAGGCCTGTCCCGAAATGATATGCTGCCTGTCTCCTTCAGGCCTGTCCCGAAATGATATGCTGCCTGTCTCCTTCAGGCCTGTCCCGAAATGATATGCTGCCTGTCTCCTTCAGGCCTGTCCCGAAATGATATGCTGCCTGTCTCCTTCAGGCCTGTCCCGAAATGATATGCTGCCTGTCTCCTTCAGGCCTGTCCCGATATGATATGCTGCCATTCTCCTTCAGGCCTGTCCCAAATTATATGCTGCCCGTCTCCTTCAGGCCTGTCTTCAACTTCATCTCGTCCTGGGATAGAGAAAGACAGACAGATCTAGACAGGTCCAGAACTGTCTCTCCTCAGACAGCTTCACACATGGGTAGGTAGTACCATCAATACATAAAGAAAACACAGACCACAGGAGACAGTGAGAAACCAGAAGGGGACAGCAGGGCACAGTCCCCTAATCATGGAGCAGGGGGCTGTTATGTTATCAAGGTCCATCTGATGTCTCAACATCAACTAGACAGATGAGACAGGAGACAAGTGACAAGATGTGTGTATCTAACAGAGTAACTAATGTCACTCTCTCTTCTCCAAGCAGTTCAATTGGAGGCCATCAGAGGGAAGCAGTGTCCAATAGGAAGGAGACGTGGGTGGTGGCTGGCAGAGCTTGACTGAGTCTTTCCTAGAGTTAGAAGCCTAGAGAGAGTTTCCCATAGAGTTAGAAGCCCAGAGAGAGTTTCCCAATAGAGTTAGAAGCCCAGAGAGAGTTTCCCAATAGAGTTAGAAGCCCGGAGAGAGTTTCCCATAGAGTTAGAAGCCCATAGAGAGTTTCCCAGAGAGTTAGAATCCTAGAGAGAGTTTCCCAGAGAGTTAGAAGCCTAGAGAGAGTTTCCCATAGAGTTAGAAGCCCAGAGAGAGTTTCCCATAGAGTTAGAAGCCTAGAGAGAGTTTCCCATAGAGTTAGAAGCCCAGAGAGAGTTTCCCATAGAGTTAGAAGCCCAGAGAGAGTTTCACATGGAGTTAGAAGCCCAGAGAGAGTTTCCCATAGAGTTAGAAGCCCAGAGAGAGTTTCCCATAGAGTTAGAAGCCCAGAGAGAGTTTGCCAGAGAGTTAGAAGCCTAGAGAGAGTTTCCCATAGAGTTAGAAGCCTAGAGAGAGTTTCCCATAGAGTTCCATAAAGGCACTTCTATCTCTATGGTGTCTTTAGAGTCTGCCTTGGGTCTACTCTGCTCAGCCACGCCCCCTGCCACGTGATAGCCTGCCTCTTCAGTAATCTGCTTCCTCCATGACTTCCATGACAACGGTCCTGGGCCCGGTCAGGATGAGGTTACTGACTGTCCTGTAGTCCAGAGACAGCACGTTTAGCCCGTTGACCGAGACCACAAACTGACACACCTAGAGGAGGGAGAAGAACAGAGGAGTTAGCCATGTCTACACATGCATTTCTCTATGGGAGAAACAACAGAAAGGGAGAGGAGAGTTAGCTCTCGATGGGAGAAACCAGAGAAAGGGAGAAGAGAGTTAGCTCTCGATGGGAGAAACAGAGAAAGGGAGAGGAGAGTTAGCTCTCGATGGGATAAACCAGAGAAAGGGAGAGGAGAGTTAGCTCTCGATGGGAGAAACAACAGAAAGGGAGAGGAGAGTTAGCTCTCGATGGGAGAAACAACAGAAAGGGAGAGGAGAGTTAGCTCTCGATGGGAGAAACAACAGAAAGGGAGAGGAGAGTTAGCTCTCGATGGGAGAAACAACAGAAAGGGAGAGGAGAGTTAGCTCTCGATGGGAGAAACAACAGAAAGGGAGAGGAGAGTTAGCTCTCGATGGGAGAAACAACAGAAAGGGAGAGGAGAGTTAGCTCTCGATGGGAGAAACAACAGAAAGGGAGAGGAGAGTTAGCTCTCGATGGGAGAAACAACAGAAAGGGAGAGGAGAGTTAGCTCTCGATGGGAGAAACAAGAGAAAGGGAGAAGAGAGTTAGCTCTCGATGGGAGAAACAAGAGAAAGGGAGAAGAGAGTTAGCTCTCGATGGGAGAAACAACAGAAAGGGAGAGGAGAGTTAGCTCTCGATGGGAGAAACAACAGAAAGGGAGAGGAGAGTTAGCTCTCGATGGGAGAAACAAGAGAAAGGGAGAGGAGAGTTAGCTCTCGATGGGATAAACCAGAGAAAGGGAGAGGAGAGTTAGCTCTCGATGGGAGAAACAACAGAAAGGGAGAGGAGAGTTAGCTCTCGATGGGAGAAACAACAGAAAGGGAGAGGAGAGTTAGCTCTCGATGGGAGAAACAACAGAAAGGGAGAGGAGAGTTAGCTCTCGATGGGAGAAACAACAGAAAGGGAGAGGAGAGTTAGCTCTCGATGGGAGAAACAACAGAAAGGGAGAGGAGAGTTAGCGCTCGATGGGAGAAACAAGAGAAAGGGAGAAGAGAGTTAGCTCTCGATGGGAGAAACAAGAGAAAGGGAGAGGAGAGTTAGCTCTCGATGGGAGAAACAACAGAAAGGGAGAGGAGAGTTAGCTCTCGATGGGAGAAACAAGAGAAAGGGAGAGGAGAGTTAGCTCTCGATGGGAGAAACAGAGAAAGGGAGAGGAGAGTTAGCTCTCGATGGGAGAAACAGAGAAAGGGAGAGGAGAGTTAGCTCTCGATGGGAGAAACACAGAACAGGACAGGAGAGTTAGCTCTCGATGGGAAAAACATTTGATTTGATTGCTGACTCACTATTGCAACAGTGTTGGCAAAAACAAACATGTTTTAGGACTGTTTTGCAACATGGCAAGCCATTGTCTCAACTTCACCCTAATTTCATGCAGTGAAGGAATTCTAGAGCATCTCCTCGCTGCAAATTACATCAAAAACACAATCCCTTATTTTTCTTGGCAACGGGTCAACCGTTACCCAGAAGGCCCCAGTCACTCAGGAGTTAATACTCCTAGAAAAGAGCACTTGAGGATTTCTCAGAAAAAGCGTTTGTTAACCGTTTCATGGCCATGCCGTGGCTGAAATGAATGAGATACTGGTTATCTTAGGCTGCAGAGAATTTGTAGAGAAGGAGCCATGTTAAACTGCGGGGTATAAGTCGTTGTTCTGTGTTACCACGGCGACAGGGTATAAGTCATTGTTCTGTGTTACCACTGCTACAGGGTATAAGTCATTGTTCTGTGTTACCACGGCGACAGGGTATAAGTCATTGTTCTGTGTTACCACTGCTACAGGGTATAAGTCATTGTTCTGTGTTACCACGGCGACAGGGTATAAGTCATTGTTCTGTGTTACCACTGCTACAGGGTATAAGTCATTGTTCTGTGTTACCACGGCGACAGGGTATAAGTCATTGTTCTGTGTTACCACTGCTACAGGGTATAAGTCATTGTTCTGTGTTACCACGGCGACAGGGTATAAGTCATTGTTCTGTGTTACCACTGCTACAGGGTATAAGTCATTGTTCTGTGTTACCACGGCGACAGGGTATAAGTCATTGTTCTGTCTAACAACTGCGGTTATATTTTTCTTTACCAATCACTCCAGATGTTTGGAGAAGGATAGTTGTGTTGTGGTCTGAGTCTCAGCAGACCTCTACTGTCTCCTGTTGTGGTCTGAGTCTCAGCAGACCTCTACGGTCTCCTGTTGTGTTGTCTGAGTCTCCTCAGACCTCTACCGTCTCCTGTTGTGTTGTCTGAGTCTCCTCAGACCTCTACCGTCTCCTGTTGTGTTGTCTGAGTCACCTCAGACCTCTACCGTCTCCTGTTGTGTTGTCTGAGTCTCCTCAGACCTCTACGGTCTCCTGTTGTGTTGTCTGAGTCACCTCAGACCTCTACGGTCTCCTGTTGTGTTGTCTGAGTCTCCTCAGACCTCTACCGTCTCCTGTTGTGTTGTCTGAGTCTCCTCAGACCTCTACCGTCTCCTGTTGTGTTGTCTGAGTCTCCTCAGACCTCTACCGTCTCCTGTTGTGTTGTCTGAGTCTCCTCAGACCTCTACGGTCTCCTGTTGTGTTGTCTGAGTCTCCTCAGACCTCTACCGTCTCCTGTTGTGTTGTCTGAGTCTCCTCAGACCTCTACTGTCTCCTGTTGTGTTGTCTGAGTCTCCTCAGACCTCTACGGTCTCCTGTTGTGTTGTCTGAGTCTCCTCAGACCTCTACTGTCTCCTGTTGTGTTGTGATTATATGTATTACATGGCTGTGGTTGCCATGACGGAGATGTTCTGCCTCATTCATATTATAAAATGACCTCAACTCTGGCAACGTTCGACCAACATTATAAAACTGCCGCTCTAGCAACGTTAGACGTAACATTTGGAAGCAGTGAGTCAACTCTCTCTGTCATTATCTCCTTCCAAAGGTCCCCATAGAATGAGAGTTTATGGGCCACTTCAAGAGCTGTGACTCGCTTTTAGTGCCTCTGTTAAGAGGCAGCAGCATATGTGATCAATGTGAGAGTCAGGGCCTGTTTTACAACAGAGGAAAGGCAGGCAGTAAACACAAGGCTTCAGTCAGAGCCTGTTTTACCACAGAGTAAAGGCAGGCAGT
Organism: Oncorhynchus clarkii lewisi; assembly: GCF_045791955.1. Classification (NCBI taxonomy): domain Eukaryota; kingdom Metazoa; phylum Chordata; class Actinopteri; order Salmoniformes; family Salmonidae; genus Oncorhynchus; species Oncorhynchus clarkii. The sequence goes on along the minus strand of NW_027258083.1, from coordinate 134,554 downwards.
AAACACAAGGCTTCAGTCAGAGCCTGTTTTACCACAGAGTAAAGGCAGGCAGTAAACACAAGGCTTCAGTCAGAGCCTGTTTTACCACAGAGTAAAGGCAGGCAGTAAACACAAGGCTTCAGTCAGAGCCTGTTTTACCACAGAGTAAAGGCAGGCAGTAAACACAAGGCATCAGTCAGAGCCTGTTTTACCACAGAGTAAAGGCAGGCAGTAAACACAAGGCTTCAGTCAGAGCCTGTTTTACCACAGAGTAAAGGCAGGCAGTAAACACAAGGCTTCAGTCAGAGCCTGTTTTACCACAGAGTAAAGGCAGGCAGTAAACACAAGGCTTCAGTCAGAGCCTGTTTTACCACAGAGGAAAGGCAGGCAGTAAACACAAGGCTTCAGAGCCTGTTTTACCACAGAGGAAAGGCAGGCAGTAAACACAAGGCTTCAGTCAGAGCCTGTTTTACCACAGAGTAAAGGCAGGCAGTAAACACAAGGCTTCAGTCAGAGCCTGTTTTACCACAGAGGAAAGGCAGGCAGTAAACACAAGGCTTCAGTCAGAGCCTGTTTTACCACAGAGTAAAGGCAGGCAGTAAACACAAGGCTTCAGTCAGAGCCTGTTTTACCACAGAGGAAAGGCAGGCAGTAAACACAAGGCTTCAGTCAGAGCCTGTTTTACCACAGAGGAAAGGCAGGCAGTAAACACAAGGCTTCAGTCAGAGCCTGTTTTACCACAGAGTAAAGGCAGGCAGTAAACACAAGGCTTCAGTCAGAGCCTGTTTTACCACAGAGGAAAGGCAGGCAGTAAACACAAGGCTTCAGACAGAGCCTGTTTTACCACAGAGGAAAGGCAGGCAGTAAACACAAGGCTTCAGACAGAGCCTGTTTTACCACAGAGGAAAGGCAGGCAGTAAACACAAGGCTTCAGACAGAGCCTGTTTTACCACAGAGGAAAGGCAGGCAGTAAACACAAGGCTTCAGACAGAGCCTGTTTTACCACAGAGGAAAGGCAGGCAGTAAACACAAGGCTTCAGTCAGAGCCTGTTTTACCACAGAGGAAAGGCAGGCAGTAAACACAAGTCTTCAGACAGAGCCTGTTTTACCACAGAGGAAAGGCAGGCAGTAAACACAAGGCTTCAGTCAGAGCCTGTTTTACCACAGAGGAAAGGCAGGCAGTAAACACAAGTCTTCAGACAGAGCCTGTTTTACCACAGAGGAAAGGCAGGCAGTAAACACAAGGCTTCAGTCAGAGCCTGTTTTACCACAGAGGAAAGGCAGGCAGTAAACACAAGGCTTCAGTCAGAGCCTGTTTTACCACAGAGGAAAGGCAGGCAGTAAACACAAGGCTTCAGTCAGAGCCTGTTTTACCACAGAGGAAAGGCAGGCAGTAAACACAAGGCTTCAGTCAGAGCCTGTTTTACCACAGAGGAAAGGCAGGCAGTAAACACAAGGCTTCAGTCAGAGCCTGTTTTACCACAGAGGAAAGGCAGGCAGTAAACACAAGGCTTCAGTCAGAGCCTGTTTTACCACAGAGGAAAGGCAGGCAGTAAACACAAGGCTTCAGTCAGAGCCTGTTTTACCACAGAGGAAAGGCAGGCAGTAAACACAAGGCTTCAGTCAGAGCCTGTTTTACCACAGAGGAAAGGCAGGCAGTAAACACAAGGCTTCAGAGCCTGTTTTACCACAGAGGAAAGGCAGGCAGTAAACACAAGGCTTCAGTCAGAGCCTGTTTTACCACAGAGGAAAGGCAGGCAGTAAACACAAGGCTTCAGTCAGAGCCTGTTTTACCACAGAGGAAAGGCAGGCAGTAAACACAAGGCTTCAGTCAGAGCCTGTTTTACCACAGAGTAAAGGCAGGCAGTAAACACAAGGCTTCAGTCAGAGCCTGTTTTACCACAGAGTAAAGGCAGGCAGTAAACACAAGGCTTCAGTCAGAGCCTGTTTTACCACAGAGGAAAGGCAGGCAGTAAACACAAGTCTTCAGACAGAGCCTGTTTTACCACAGAGTAAAGGCAGGCAGTAAACACAAGTCTTCAGACAGAGCCTGTTTTACCACAGAGGAAAGGCAGGCAGTAAACACAAGGCTTCAGTCAGAGCCTGTTTTACCACAGAGGAAAGGCAGGCAGTAAACACAAGGCTTCAGTCAGAGCCTGTTTTACCACAGAGGAAAGGCAGGCAGTAAACACAAGTCTTCAGAGCCTGTTTTACCACAGAGGAAAGGCAGGCAGTAAACACAAGGCTTCAGTCAGAGCCTGTTTTACCACAGAGGAAAGGCAGGCAGTAAACACAAGGCTTCAGTCAGAGCCTGTTTTACCACAGAGGAAAGGCAGGCAGTAAACACAAGTCTTCAGAGCCTGTTTTACCACAGAGGAAAGGCAGGCAGTAAACACAAGGCTTCAGTCAGAGCCTGTTTTACCACAGAGGAAAGGCAGGCAGTAAACACAAGGCTTCAGTCAGAGCCTGTTTTACCACAGAGGAAAGGCAGGCAGTAAACACAAGTCTTCAGACAGAGCCTGTTTTACCACAGAGGAAAGGCAGGCAGTAAACACAAGGCTTCAGTCAGAGCCTGTTTTACCACAGAGGAAAGGCAGGCAGTAAACACAAGGCTTCAGTCAGAGCCTGTTTTACCACAGAGGAAAGGCAGGCAGTAAACACAAGGCTTCAGTCAGAGCCTGTTTTACCACAGAGTAAAGGCAGGCAGTAAACACAAGGCTTCAGTCAGAGCCTGTTTTACCACAGAGGAAAGGCAGGCAGTAAACACAAGGCTTCAGTCAGAGCCTGTTTTACCACAGAGGAAAGGCAGGCAGTAAACACAAGGCTTCAGTCAGAGCCTGTTTTACCACAGAGGAAAGGCAGGCAGTAAACACAAGGCTTCAGTCAGAGCCTGTTTTACCACAGAGGAAAGGCAGGCAGTAAACACAAGGCTTCAGTCAGAGCCTGTTTTACCACAGAGGAAAGGCAGGCAGTAAACACAAGGCTTCAGAGCCTGTTTTACCACAGAGGAAAGGCAGGCAGTAAACACAAGGCTTCAGTCAGAGCCTGTTTTACCACAGAGGAAAGGCAGGCAGTAAACACAAGGCTTCAGTCAGAGCCTGTTTTACCACAGAGGAAAGGCAGGCAGTAAACACAAGGCTTCAGTCAGAGCCTGTTTTACCACAGAGTAAAGGCAGGCAGTAAACACAAGGCTTCAGTCAGAGCCTGTTTTACCACAGAGTAAAGGCAGGCAGTAAACACAAGGCTTCAGTCAGAGCCTGTTTTACCACAGAGGAAAGGCAGGCAGTAAACACAAGTCTTCAGACAGAGCCTGTTTTACCACAGAGTAAAGGCAGGCAGTAAACACAAGTCTTCAGACAGAGCCTGTTTTACCACAGAGGAAAGGCAGGCAGTAAACACAAGGCTTCAGTCAGAGCCTGTTTTACCACAGAGGAAAGGCAGGCAGTAAACACAAGGCTTCAGTCAGAGCCTGTTTTACCACAGAGGAAAGGCAGGCAGTAAACACAAGTCTTCAGAGCCTGTTTTACCACAGAGGAAAGGCAGGCAGTAAACACAAGGCTTCAGTCAGAGCCTGTTTTACCACAGAGGAAAGGCAGGCAGTAAACACAAGGCTTCAGTCAGAGCCTGTTTTACCACAGAGGAAAGGCAGGCAGTAAACACAAGTCTTCAGACAGAGCCTGTTTTACCACAGAGGAAAGGCAGGCAGTAAACACAAGGCTTCAGTCAGAGCCTGTTTTACCACAGAGGAAAGGCAGGCAGTAAACACAAGGCTTCAGTCAGAGCCTGTTTTACCACAGAGGAAAGGCAGGCAGTAAACACAAGGCTTCAGTCAGAGCCTGTTTTACCACAGAGGAAAGGCAGGCAGTAAACACAAGGCTTCAGTCAGAGCCTGTTTTACCACAGAGGAAAGGCAGGCAGTAAACACAAGGCTTCAGTCAGAGCCTGTTTTACCACAGAGGAAAGGCAGGCAGTAAACACAAGGCTTCAGTCAGAGCCTGTTTTACCACAGAGGAAAGGCAGGCAGTAAACACAAGGCTTCAGAGCCTGTTTTACCACAGAGTAAAGGCAGGCAGTAAACACAAGGCTTCAGTCAGAGCCTGTTTTACCACAGAGTAAAGGCAGGCAGTAAACACAAGGCTTCAGTCAGAGCCTGTTTTACCACAGAGGAAAGGCAGGCAGTAAACACAAGTCTTCAGACAGAGCCTGTTTTACCACAGAGTAAAGGCAGGCAGTAAACACAAGTCTTCAGACAGAGCCTGTTTTACCACAGAGGAAAGGCAGGCAGTAAACACAAGGCTTCAGTCAGAGCCTGTTTTACCACAGAGGAAAGGCAGGCAGTAAACACAAGGCTTCAGTCAGAGCCTGTTTTACCACAGAGGAAAGGCAGGCAGTAAACACAAGTCTTCAGAGCCTGTTTTACCACAGAGGAAAGGCAGGCAGTAAACACAAGGCTTCAGTCAGAGCCTGTTTTACCACAGAGGAAAGGCAGGCAGTAAACACAAGGCTTCAGTCAGAGCCTGTTTTACCACAGAGGAAAGGCAGGCAGTAAACACAAGTCTTCAGACAGAGCCTGTTTTACCACAGAGGAAAGGCAGGCAGTAAACACAAGGCTTCAGTCAGAGCCTGTTTTACCACAGAGGAAAGGCAGGCAGTAAACACAAGGCTTCAGTCAGAGCCTGTTTTACCACAGAGGAAAGGCAGGCAGTAAACACAAGGCTTCAGTCAGAGCCTGTTTTACCACAGAGGAAAGGCAGGCAGTAAACACAAGTCTTCAGAGCCTGTTTTACCACAGAGGAAAGGCAGGCAGTAAACACAAGGCTTCAGTCAGAGCCTGTTTTACCACAGAGGAAAGGCAGGCAGTAAACACAAGGCTTCAGTCAGAGCCTGTTTTACCACAGAGGAAAGGCAGGCAGTAAACACAAGTCTTCAGACAGAGCCTGTTTTACCACAGAGGAAAGGCAGGCAGTAAACACAAGGCTTCAGTCAGAGCCTGTTTTACCACAGAGGAAAGGCAGGCAGTAAACACAAGGCTTCAGTCAGAGCCTGTTTTACCACAGAGGAAAGGCAGGCAGTAAACACAAGGCTTCAGTCAGAGCCTGTTTTACCACAGAGGAAAGGCAGGCAGTAAACACAAGGCTTCAGTCAGAGCCTGTTTTACCACAGAGGAAAGGCAGGCAGTAAACACAAGGCTTCAGTCAGAGCCTGTTTTACCACAGAGGAAAGGCAGGCAGTAAACACAAGGCTTCAGTCAGAGCCTGTTTTACCACAGAGGAAAGGCAGGCAGTAAACACAAGGCTTCAGTCAGAGCCTGTTTTACCACAGAGTAAAGGCAGGCAGTAAACACAAGGCTTCAGACAGAGCCTGTTTTACCACAGAGGAAAGGCAGGCAGTAAACACAAGTCTTCAGTCAGAGCCTGTTTTACCACAGAGGAAAGGCAGGCAGTAAACACAAGGCTTCAGACAGAGCCTGTTTTACCACAGAGGAAAGGCAGGCAGTAAACACAAGTCTTCAGTCAGAGCCTGTTTTACCACAGAGTAAAGGCAGGCAGTAAACACAAGTCTTCAGAGCCTGTTTTACCACAGAGGAAAGGCAGGCAGTAAACACAAGGCTTCAGTCAGAGCCTGTTTTACCACAGAGGAAAGGCAGGCAGTAAACACAAGGCTTCAGAGCCTGTTTTACCACAGAGGAAAGGCAGGCAGTAAACACAAGGCTTCAGACTGTCTGACCAACATGGCTTATATAAGAAGCATCAATAACCATGCAGAGAGAACAGCATTTAGTGTAACTGACTGCCTGTGTCCAGAATATCACCACATTCCCTATGTAGTGCACTACGTTTGAACAGGGCCCATAGGTCTATGGTCTAAAGTAGTGCACTACATAGGGCGCCATTTGGGACACAAACCCCTGGCTGCACAGATCCGTTATTACTGCATCAGCTTGATTTCTATGGGATGGAGCCAGCTCTGCTCTTGACTTAGAGGAGAAGGGGAGGGGAAGAGAGGGGAATAGGGAGAGAGGAGATGAGAAAGGGAGGGGAATAGGGAGAGAGGAGATGAGAAAGGGAGGGGAATAGGGAGAGAGGAGGAGATGAGAAAGGGAGGGGAATAGGGAGAGAGGAGATGAGAAAGGGAGGGGAATAGGGAGAGAGGAGATGAGAAAGGGAGGGGAATAGGGAGAGAGGAGATGAGAAAGGGAGGGGAATAGGGAGAGAGGAGATGAGAAAGGGAGGGGAATAGGGAGAGAGGAGATGAGAAAGGGAGGGGAATAGGGAGAGAGGAGATGAGAAAGGGAGGGGAATAGGGAGAGAGGAGATGAGAAAGGGAGGGGAATAGGGAGAGAGGAGATGAGAAAGGGAGGGGAATAGGGAGAGAGGAGATGAGAAAGGGAGGGGAGAAGGGAGAGAGGAGATGAGAAAGGGAGGGGAATAGGGAGAGAGGAGATGAGAAAGGGAGGGGAATAGGGAGAGGGGAGATGAGAAAGGGAGGGGAATAGGGAGAGGGGAGATGAGAAAGGGAGGGGAATAGGGAGAGGGGAGATGAGAAAGGGAGGGGAATAGGGAGAGAGGAGAGGAGAAAGGGAGGGGAATAGGGAGAGGGGAGATGAGAAAGGGAGGGAATAGGGAGAGGGGAGATGAGAAAGGGAGGGAATAGGGAGAGAGGAGAGGAGAAAGGAAGGGGGAGAGGGAGAGAGGAGAGGAGAAAGGAAGGGGGAGAGGGAGAGAGGAGATGAGAAAGGGAGGGAATAGTGAGAGAGGAGAGGAGAAAGGGAGGGGAATAGGGAGAGAGGAGAGGAGAAAGGAAGGGGGAGAGAGGAGAGGAGAAAGGAAGGGGGAGAGAGGAGAGGAGAAAGGAAGGGGGAGAGGGAGAGAGGAGAAAGGAAGGGGGAGAGGGAGAGAGGAGATGAGAAAGGAAGAGGGAGAGGGAGAGAGGAGATGAGAAAGGAAGGGGGAGAGGGAGAGAGGAGATGAGAAAGGAAGGGGGAGAGGGAGAGAGGAGATGAGAAAGGAAGGGGGAGAGGGAGAGAGGAGAGGAGAAAGGAAGGGGGAGAGGGAGAGAGGAGAGGAGAAAGGAAGGGGGAGAGGGAGAGAGGAGAGGAGAAAGGGAGGGGAATAGGGAGAGGGGAGATGAGAAAGGGAGGGGAATAGGGAGAGGGGAGATGAGAAAGGGAGGGGAATAGGGAGAGGGGAGATGAGAAAGGGAGGGGAATAGGGAGAGGGGAGAGGAGAAAGGGAGGGGAATAGGGAGAGGGGAGATGAGAAAGGGAGGGGAATAGGGAGAGAGGAGATGAGAAAGGGAGGGGAATAGGGAGAGGGGAGATGAGAAAGGGAGGGGAATAGGGAGAGAGGAGAGGAGAAAGGGAGGGGAATAGGGAGAGGGGAGATGAGAAAGGGAGGGAATAGGGAGAGGGGAGATGAGAAAGGGAGGGAATAGGGAGAGAGGAGAGGAGAAAGGAAGGGGGAGAGGGAGAGAGGAGAGGAGAAAGGAAGGGGGAGAGGGAGAGAGGAGATGAGAAAGGGAGGGAATAGTGAGAGAGGAGAGGAGAAAGGGAGGGGAATAGGGAGAGAGGAGATGAGAAAGGGAGGGAATAGGGAGAGAGGAGAGGAGAAAGGAAGGGGGAGAGAGGAGAGGAGAAAGGAAGGGGGAGAGGGAGAGAGGAGAGGAGAAAGGAAGGGGAGAGGGAGAGAGGAGATGAGAAAGGAAGGGGGAGAGGGAGAGAGGAGATGAGAAAGGAAGGGGGAGAGGGAGAGAGGAGATGAGAAAGGAAGGGGGAGAGGGAGAGAGGAGAGGAGAAAGGAAGGGGGAGAGGGAGAGAGGAGAGGAGAAAGGAAGGGGGAGAGGGAGAGAGGAGAGGAGAAAGGAAGGGGGAGAGGGAGAGAGGAGAGGAGAAAGGAAGGGGAGAGGGAGAGAGGAGAGGAGAAAGGGAGGGGAATAGGGAGAGAGGAGATGAGAAAGGGAGGGGAATAGGGAGAGAGGAGATGAGAAAGGGAGGGGCATAGGGAGAGAGGAGATGAGAAAGGGAGGGGAATAGGGAGAGAGGAGATGAGAAAGGGAGGGGAATAGGGAGAGAGGAGATGAGAAAGGGAGGGGAATAGGGAGAGAGGAGATGAGAAAGGGAGGGGAATAGGGAGAGAGGAGATGAGAAAGGGAGGGGAATAGGGAGAGAGGAGATGAGAAAGGGAGGGGAATAGGGAGAGAGGAGATGAGAAAGGGAGGGGAATAGGGAGAGAGGAGAGGAGAAAGGGAGGGGAATAGGGAGAGGGGAGATGAGAAAGGGAGGGAATAGGGAGAGGGGAGATGAGAAAGGGAGGGAATAGGGAGAGAGGAGAGGAGAAAGGAAGGGGGAGAGGGAGAGAGGAGAGGAGAAAGGAAGGGGGAGAGGGAGAGAGGAGATGAGAAAGGGAGGGAATAGTGAGAGAGGAGAGGAGAAAGGGAGGGGAATAGGGAGAGAGGAGAGGAGAAAGGAAGGGGGAGAGAGGAGAGGAGAAAGGAAGGGGGAGAGAGGAGAGGAGAAAGGAAGGGGGAGAGGGAGAGAGGAGAGGAGAAAGGAAGGGGGAGAGGGAGAGAGGAGAGGAGAAAGGAAGGGGGAGAGGGAGAGAGGAGATGAGAAAGGAAGGGGGAGAGGGAGAGAGGAGATGAGAAAGGAAGGGGGAGAGGGAGAGAGGAGATGAGAAAGGAAGGGGGAGAGGGAGAGAGGAGATGAGAAAGGAAGGGGGAGAGGGAGAGAGGAGATGAGAAAGGAAGGGGTAGAGGGAGAGAGGAGAGGAGAAAGGAAGGGGGAGAGGGAGAGAGGAGAGGAGAAAGGAAGGGGGAGAGGGAGAGAGGAGAGGAGAAAGGGAGGGGAATAGGGAGAGGGGAGATGAGAAAGGGAGGGGAATAGGGAGAGGGGAGATGAGAAAGGGAGGGGAATAGGGAGAGGGGAGATGAGAAAGGGAGGGGAATAGGGAGAGAGGAGAGGAGAAAGGGAGGGGAATAGGGAGAGGGGAGATGAGAAAGGGAGGGGAATAGGGAGAGAGGAGATGAGAAAGGGAGGGGAATAGGGAGAGGGGAGATGAGAAAGGGAGGGGAATAGGGAGAGGGGAGATGAGAAAGGGAGGGGAATAGGGAGAGAGGAGAGGAGAAAGGGAGGGGAATAGGGAGAGGGGAGATGAGAAAGGGAGGGAATAGGGAGAGGGGAGATGAGAAAGGGAGGGAATAGGGAGAGAGGAGAGGAGAAAGGAAGGGGGAGAGGGAGAGAGGAGAGGAGAAAGGAAGGGGGAGAGGGAGAGAGGAGATGAGAAAGGGAGGGAATAGTGAGAGAGGAGAGGAGAAAGGGAGGGGAATAGGGAGAGAGGAGATGAGAAAGGGAGGGAATAGGGAGAGAGGAGAGGAGAAAGGAAGGGGGAGAGAGGAGAGGAGAAAGGAAGGGGGAGAGGGAGAGAGGAGAGGAGAAAGGAAGGGGAGAGGGAGAGAGGAGATGAGAAAGGAAGGGGGAGAGGGAGAGAGGAGATGAGAAAGGAAGGGGGAGAGGGAGAGAGGAGAGGAGAAAGGAAGGGGGAGAGGGAGAGAGGAGAGGAGAAAGGAAGGGGAGAGGGAGAGAGGAGAGGAGAAAGGAAGGGGGAGAGGGAGAGAGGAGAGGAGAAAGGAAGGGGGAGAGGGAGAGAGGAGATGAGAAAGGGAGGGGAATAGGGAGAGGGGAGATGAGAAAGGGAGGGGAATAGGGAGAGGGGAGATGAGAAAGGGAGGGGAATAGGGAGAGAGGAGATGAGAAAGGGAGGGGAATAGGGAGAGAGGAGATGAGAAAGGGAGGGGAATAGGGAGAGAGGAGATGAGAAAGGGAGGGGAATAGGGAGAGAGGAGATGAGAAAGGGAGGGGAATAGGGAGAGAGGAGATGAGAAAGGGAGGGGAATAGGGAGAGAGGAGATGAGAAAGGGAGGGGAATAGGGAGAGAGGAGATGAGAAAGGGAGGGGAATAGGGAGAGAGGAGATGAGAAAGGGAGGGGAATAGGGAGAGAGGAGATGAGAAAGGGAGGGGAATAGGGAGAGAGGAGATGAGAAAGGGAGGGGAATAGGGAGAGGGGAGATGAGAAAGGGAGGGGAATAGGGAGAGGGGAGATGAGAAAGGGAGGGGAATAGGGAGAGAGGAGAGGAGAAAGGGAGGGGAATAGGGAGAGGGGAGATGAGAAAGGGAGGGAATAGGGAGAGGGGAGATGAGAAAGGGAGGGAATAGGGAGAGAGGAGAGGAGAAAGGAAGGGGGAGAGGGAGAGAGGAGAGGAGAAAGGAAGGGGGAGAGGGAGAGAGGAGATGAGAAAGGGAGGGAATAGTGAGAGAGGAGAGGAGAAAGGGAGGGGAATAGGGAGAGAGGAGATGAGAAAGGGAGGGAATAGGGAGAGAGGAGAGGAGAAAGGAAGGGGGAGAGAGGAGAGGAGAAAGGAAGGGGGAGAGGGAGAGAGGAGAGGAGAAAGGAAGGGGGAGAGGGAGAGAGGAGATGAGAAAGGAAGGGGGAGAGGGAGAGAGGAGATGAGAAAGGAAGGGGGAGAGGGGAGATGAGAAAGGAAGGGGGAGAGGGAGAGAGGAGATGAGAAAGGAAGGGGGAGAGGGAGAGAGGAGAGGAGAAAGGAAGGGGGAGAGGGAGAGAGGAGAGGAGAAAGGAAGGGGGAGAGGGAGAGAGGAGAGGAGAAAGGGAGGGGAAGGGGAAGATGTAGAAACATAGCACATGTTTTTATGGTGATAAAATGTGACAGAAGTGACACTATATCTATAACAGATTCATTTTTTAACTAAAGTTAATTTAGCTACGGCTCCTTCGTCTTAGTTCACTTCTCTCCTCCCCCTTCCTTCTGCTCTCCTCCCCCTTTCTCCCTCTCGCCCTCCCTCACTCCTTCTTGCCCTGGTCTCTCTCCTCTCCATGCCCCTCTCTTTCACATCTCTCCTCTCCTGCCCCCTCTCTCCTCCCTCACTAATTCCCTTGGCCGCTCTCCCTTCCTTCCTCCCCCCCTCCCCATTGTTTAGGTCAGTGCTCTCTACTCCCAGCTGGCAGTGGAGTGTGTGTGTGTGTGTCTGTGTGATGGTATGTGTGTTACATACCTTCATCCCAGCTGCTGCTGCGGGACCACTGGGGTCGACAGCCTGGATGTGGCAGGGCTTACTGCCTCGCACCACGAAGCCCCAGCCCACCGCATCCCCCACGATCTGAGGAGGCAGTCAAAATGTATTTAAAAAAGAGCATTAAAGCAGAGAGCTAGAAACAACAGGGTTGGTGTGATTAAAAAGGTTGTCACCGTGCTACAGGGGGCATGACACCGCGCTACAGGGGGCATGACACCGCGCTACAGGGGGCATGACACCGCGCTACAGGGGGCATGACACCGCGCTACAGGGGGCATGACACCGCGCTACAGGGGCATGACACCGCGCTACAGGGGGCATGACACCGCGCTACAGGGGGCATGACACCGCGCTACAGGGGCATGACACCGCGCTACAGGGGGCATGACACCGCGCTACAGGGGGCATGACACCGCGCTACAGGGGGCATGACACTGCGCTACAGGGGGCATGACATGAGATGCAACAGTGTTGTAGGATGATTTTGATGTTCCATCATTCTCTAAAATGTATCTGTCAGGAACTGTAATGTTTGTTATGCAGAAGTAACATGAAGTGTTGTTTTTAACTGTGTGTGTGTGTGTGTGTGTGTGTGTGTGTGTGTGTGTGTGTGTGTGTGTGTGTGTGTGTGTGTGTGTGTGTGTGTATATATATATATATATATATATATATATATATTATTACTATCCTTGTGGATACTGGAATTCCCAAAAAGTAGGGGACATTTCCTACACCCCCACGAGGACAGAGGCTATTTTAGAGTTAGGGGGTAGGGGTGTGTGTGTGGTGTGCTTGCGCGTGCTGTAACAGCCCTTATCAGATCTCTCTCATGAAGCTTCTAAGAACCTACTCAGACAAGCATTCCATTTCAGAACACAAGAGGGTCATCTCAGGCAGAGCCCAGAGCCAATCCGGTCAGTCTGTTAGGAGTGATGATGTGTCCCACCCAGTCTAATATGAACTGGTATCAGTAGTGCATTCAGCCCGATTCCCTGGTGAATATCAGACCCGGTAAGGAGGAGAATCGTCTGTGGATCAGACCATGCAGGCCAGAGTGTGTGTATACTGTGTGTGGGATGTGGACATGCCATCTTCGGGTGACAGTAGAATGTGTGTGTGGGTTAGGGTGGCAAAGGGAGGGTATAATTACTGGAAACTTTACCAGGAAACTACCAATATTTTGGTAACTTAAGGATTTATAAAAAATATAAAAAAATATCACAGTTGTGTGTTATTTCTGGTCCTCTGTGTGTCCTTATCACATGTAAAAATACATAAAACAATCAAATAAGATAAGTGTTTCAAAATAATATATATATATATATATATATATATATATAGAATGACAAATCTGTAAAACATCCAAAATATAACCATCAACTTAGTAAATACAATGGGTGTTTAATATAAGGGTTTCAGCATGAAATATACAGTATATTTATTTATTATAAATGCTTTGCCGCCAACCTGGGAGGCAGTTGTGATGAAAGTCAAACGTTGGAAGTTGCAAAGTTAATTGATAATAATGCCAATGTTGATTAGATGCTTTTTTCATTAGCCTATTTTCTCTTGAACCATATGGTCTATTTTACTAGAAACTCATAGACACGGACATAAAAATTAATACTATATATGAATACAGTCTAAAGTATAAAATGACATTTAGATGTTGTTGAGGGGTAAGGTGACTATATACAGGGTCAGTTCAGTACCATATTAACAATGTACAGGGATACTGGAGTGATAGAGGTAGATATGTAGAGGGGTAAACATACTATATACAGGGTCAGTTCAGTACCATATTAACAATGTACAGGGATACTGGAGTGATAGAGGTAGATATGTAGAGGGGTAAACATACTATATACAGGGTCAGTTCAGTACCATATTAACAATGTACAGGGATACTGGAGTGATAGAGGTAGATATGTAGAGGGGTAAACATACTATATACAGGGTCAGTTCAGTACCATATTAACAATGTACAGGGATACTGGAGTGATAGAGGTAGATATGTAGAGGGGTAAACATACTATATACAGGGTCAGTTCAGTACCATATTAACAATGTACAGGGATACTAGAGTGATAGAGGTAGATATGTAGAGGGGTAAACATACTATATACAGGGTCAGTTCAGTACCATATTAACAATGTACAGGGATACTGGAGTGATAGAGGTAGATATGTAGAGGGGTAAACATACTATATACAGGGTCAGTTCAGTACCATATTAACAATGTACAGGGACACTGGAGTGATGGAGGTAGATATGTAGAGGGGTAAACATACTATATACAGGGTCAGTTCAGTACCATATTAACAATGTACAGGGATACTGGAGTGATAGAGGTAGATATGTAGAGGGGTAAACATACTATATACAGGGTCAGTTCAGTACCATATTAACAATGTACATGTGCTGGGGCATTGTGCCGGGGAGGAAACGGGCGAACTCCGCAGCACCCACTGCCGCATATTTTGCCCTCAGTGCATCATTGCATTGGAGGTCAATCAACTCCATTTGGAGGTTTGGTGGTGAGCTTTCCACGTCAACAGCAAATGGGTTACCGAGCAGTTCCAACCTGCTTTTTTGTGCTTCAAAGTCAGCAAATCGGCGTCGAAAGTCAGCGGCAAGCATACCTATTTTATCAGCCAACTGTGTGCTCGGGAACGCACTGGTAGAGAGCTTCTCTTTCATGGTCTGGCAGCTGGGAAAGTGGCTCAAATTTTCTTTCCGCATCTGCGTCTCCCACAGAGTCAGTTTGGTTTTAAATGCCTTCACTGTACTGTACATATCAGAGATGACACGATCCCGACCCTGCAGCTGCAAGTTTATTGCATTCAGATGACTCGTAATGTCACCTTTCCCTGGCTTAGCCATCGCACCTCTGTGTGATAAGGCAAATCACCATGCTCCGTTTCTAACTCCGTCAGAAATGCCTTGAACTGGCGGTGATTCAAACCTTTGGCTCTGATAAAGTTAACTGTGCGCGTGATGATGCTCATTACATGCTCCATTTTCAAGGCTTTACCGCACAACGCTTCCTGGTGTATGATACAATGATAAGCTGTCAGCTCACCTGTCGCGTTTTCCTCTTGCATCTTTTCCCGTATCTTCGCCACCAGTCCGCTCCTGTGTCCACACATCGCAGGTGCTCCGTCGGTTGTCAAACCCACGAGTTTTTCCCAAGGCAGCTCCATCTCATTTACACATCTTGACACCTCTTCATACAAATCATGCCCCGTAGTTGTGCCATGCATAGGACGTAAAGCCAAAAACTCCTCTGTCACGCTTAGGTTGGAGTCCACTCCGCGGATGAAAATTGACAACTGGGCAATGTCAGAAATGTCGGTGCTCTCATCCACAGCCAAGGAATATGCAATAAAATCTTTTCCCTTTTTCACAAGCTGCTCTTTTAGATTGATGGACAACTGGTCTACTCTCTCGGCAATGGTGTTTCTGCTCAGACTCACATTTAAAAAGAGTTGCCTTTTTTCTGGGCAAACTTCGTCACAAACTTTAATCATGCAGTTTTTGATGAAATCCCCCTCCGTAAATGGCCGGGCTGATTTAGCGATCTCTTCTGCCAAAATAAAACTGGCCTTGACAGCAGCCTGGCCTTGTGATTTGGCTTTTTTGAACAGAGCCTGGCCTTGTGATTTGGCTTTTTTGAACAGAGCCTGTCGAGATTTGAGGCCTCGTTTTAATTCCTCTGCCTTTTGTAGCCTTTGTTCCATGTCCATATTCTTGTTTTTGTCCGCGTGTTTCGTTTCATAATGTCGTCTCAGATTATACTCTTTCAGTACCGCCACACTTTCTCCACACAGAAGACACACAGGTTTTCCAGCTACCTTCGTGAACATATACTCCGACTCCCACCTTGTTTGAAACCCCCGGTTCTCAGTATCCACCTTCCGTTTTGCCATTTTTGATGGGTATCTGAAAGTTAATTTTACTGTGATGCTGACGACTGCTGTGCCAATAAATATTGAAATGAAGCAGCCTACTGCTCGGTGCGTCACCTTTGCATTGTGGGAAATGTAGTATTGGTGCGTGTAAAAGATCTGCGGGCTGCCGGCTTGCTGCGGGCCGGTTCTAATAATAAATCAAGATCATCCCAGGGGCCGTAAAAAACCTTCTTGCGGGCCGGATGTGGCCCGCGGGCCTTGACTCTGACATATGTGATATACAGGGTCAGTTCAGTACCATATTAACAATGTACAGGGATACTGGAGTGATAGAGGTAGATATGTAGAGGGGTAAACATACTATATACAGGGTCAGTTCAGTACCATATTAACAATGTACAGGGACACTGGAGTGATGGAGGTAGATATGTAGAGGGGTAAACATACTATATACAGGGTCAGTTCAGTACCATATTAACAATGTACAGGGATACTGGAGTGATAGAGGTAGATATGTAGAGGGGTAAACATACTATATACAGGGTCAGTTCAGTACCATATTAACAATGTACAGGGACACTGGAGTGATAGAGGTAGATATGTAGAGGGAAGAAGCTGTGTGTCAGTCTGCTGGCTTGGGGACAGAAGCTGTGTGTATCAGTCTGCTAGCCTGGGGACAGAAGCTGTGTTTCAGTCTGCTAGCCTGGGGACAGAAGCTGTGTTTCAGTCTGCTAGCCTGGGGACAGAAGCTGTGTTTCAGTCTGCTAGCCTGGGGACAGAAGCGGTTCAGGAACCTGCTGGTGTCAGACTTGATGCACCGGTACCACTTGCCGTGCGGAAGCAGAGAGAACAGTCTATGGCTCGGGCATGTCATTACAGTCATTACACCCCCCCCCCCCCCGTGTGTGTGTGTGTGTGTGACGTACTGTGAATGTCTTCTTTATGTAAGGGCCTCCTGGCGTCTGCAGCTCCTCAGGACTCACTTGTCTCTTCAACACTGCAAAGCAAACACACAGTAAGTACTGACACTGACACACACAGAGTAAGTACTGACACTGACACACACACACACACACATACTAAGTACTGACACACACACTAAGTACTGACACACACACTAAGTACTGACACACACACTAAGTACTGACACACACACTAAGTACTGACACACACTAAGTACTGACACACACTAAGTACTGACACACACTAAGTACTGACACACACTAAGTACTGACACACACTAAGTACTGACACACACTAAGTACTGACACACACACACACACACACACACACACTGCAGAACATTCCTCCTGCAGCAGTAACTATAGTCTCATCATGTTGTCCTGTGTGCAGGAGGACAACATTCCTCCTGCAGCAGTAACTATAGTCTCATCGTGTTGTCCTGTGTGCAGGAGGACAACACTCCTCCTGCAGCAGTAACTATAGTCTCATCGTGTTGTCCTGTGTGCAGGAGGAGGACAACATTCATCCTGCAGCAGTAACGATAGTCTCATCGTGTTGTCCTGTGTGCAGGAGGACAACATTCATCCTGCAGCAGTAACTATAGTATCATGTTGTCCTGTGTGCAGGAGGAGGACAACATTCCTCCTGCAGCAGTAACTATAGTCTCATCGTGTTGTCCTGTGTGCAGGAGGACAACATTCATCCTGCAGCAGTAACTATAGTCTCATCATGTTGTCCTGTGTGCAGGAGGACAACATTCATCCTGCAGCAGTAACTATAGTCTCATCGTGTTGTCCTGTGTGCAGGAGGACAACATTCCTCCTGTAGCAGTAACTATAGTCTCATCGTGTTGTCCTGTGTGCAGGAGGACAACACTCCTCCTGCAGCAGTAACTATAGTCTCATCGTGTTGTCCTGTGTGCAGGAGGAGGACAACATTCATCCTGCAGCAGTAACGATAGTCTCATCGTGTTGTCCTGTGTGCAGGTGGACAACATTCATCCTGCAGCAGTAACTATAGTATCATGTTGTCCTGTGTGCAGGAGGAGGACAACATTCCTCCTGCAGCAGTAACTATAGTCTCATCGTGTTGTCCTGTGTGCAGGAGGACAACATTCATCCTGCAGCAGTAACTATAGTCTCATCATGTTGTCCTGTGTGCAGGAGGACAACATTCATCCTGCAGCAGTAACTATAGTCTCATCGTGTTGTCCTGTGTGCAGGAGGACAACATTCATCCTGCAGCAGTAACTATAGTCTCATCATGTTGTCCTGTGTGCAGGAGGACAACATTCATCCTGTAGCAGTAACTATAGTCTCATCGTGTTGTCCTGTGTGCAGGAGGAGGACAACATGGCTACTGTTGTTTAAAGGAAAAGAGGAAAGCATGCAGTCACATGACCGTGCCTCGAGGGAAACAATTTCCCTGTTTCCTATAGCGGATTTTAAGACATTTAGTGTGTGTGTGTGTGTGTGTGTCCGTCTCTGCTCATAATGGTGTAACCATAAACTCAGACAGAAGGAGAAACATCCACAGAACAATGGATCTGCATCCTAACAAAACTAACACGTTATATTTAAACTGAAGGAAATATTGTTGAGGATATGAATACAGGTAACTACTGTATAGTACTGTTGAGGATATGAATACAGGTAACTTCCATACACTAAGTATAGTACTGTTGAGGATAGGAATACAGGTAACTACTGTATAGTACTGTTGAGGATATGAACACAGGTAACTACTGTATAGTACTGTTGAGGATATGAACACAGGTAACTACTGTATAGTACTGTTGAGGATATGAACACAGGTAACTACTGTATAGTACTGTTGAGGATATGAACACAGGTAACTACTGTATAGTACTGTTGAGGATATGAACACAGGTAACTACTGTATAGTACTGTTGAGGATATGAATACAGGTAGATACTGTATAGTACTGTTGAGGATATGAACACAGGTAACTACTGTATAGTACTGTTGAGGATATGAACACAGGTAACTACTGTATAGTACTGTTGAGGATATGAATACAGGTAGATACTGTATACTCCGTATAGTACTGTTGAGGATATGAATACAGGTAGATACTGTATGCTCAGTATAGTACTGTTGAGGATATGAACACAGGTAACTACTGTATAGTACTGTTGAGGATATGAATACAGGTAGATACTGTATACTCCGTATAGTACTGTTGAGGATATGAATACAGGTAGATACTGTATGCTCAGTATAGTACTGTTGAGGATATGAACACAGGTAACTACTGTATAGTACTGTTGAGGATATGAATACAGGTAGATACTGTATAGTACTGTTGAGGATATGAACACAGGTAACTACTGTATAGTACTGTTGAGGATATGAACACAGGTAACTACTGTATAGTACTGTTGAGGATATGAATACAGGTAGATACTGTATACTCCGTATAGTACTGTTGAGGATATGAATACAGGTAGATACTGTATGCTCAGTATAGTACTGTTGAGGATATGAACACAGGTAACTACTGTATAGTACTGTTGAGGATATGAATACAGGTAGATACTGTATACTCCGTATAGTACTGTTGAGGATATGAATACAGGTACCTACTGTATAGTACTGTTGAGGATATGAATACAGGTAGATACTGTATGCTCAGTATAGTACTGTTGAGGATATGAAGATACAGGTAGATACTGTATGCTCAGTATAGTACTGTTGAGGATATGAATACAGGTAGATACTGTATACTCAGTATAGTACTGTTGAGGATATGAAGATACAGTGAATTTGGAAAGTATTCAGACCCCTTCACCTTTACCAGATTTTGTTAAGTTACAGCCTTATTCTAAATGTTTCCCCCCCTCCCCCCTCATCAATCTAAAACACAATACCCCATAATGACAATGTCAAAAATAGGTTTTTAGAAATGTTTGCAAATGTGATATTTAATTTTTTTTATTTGTAATACATTTCCATAAGTATTCAGACATTTTAAAATCAGTACTTTGTTGAAGCACCTTTGGCAGCGATTACAGCCTTGAGTCTTCTTGGGTATGACGCTACAAGCTCGGCACACCTCCATTTGGGGAGTTTCTCCCATTTTTCTCTGCAGATCCTCTCAAGCTCTGTCAGGTTGGATGGGGAGTGTCGCTGCACAGCTATTTTCAGGTCTCTCCAGAGATGTTCGATCGGGTCCTAGTCCAGGTTCTGGCTGGGCCACTCAAGGACATTCAGAGACTTGTCCCGAATCCACCCCTGCATTGTATTTGCTGTCTGCTTAGGGTCATTGTCCTGTTGGAAGGTTAACCTTCGCCCAAGTCTGAGCTCTTGAGCACTCTGGAGCAGGTTTGCATCAAGGATCTCTGTACTTTGCTCCGTTCACCCCGATCTTGACTAGTCTCCCTGCCGCTGAAATACATCCTCACAGCATGATGCTGCCACCACCATGATTCACGGTAGGGATGGTTCCAGGTTTCCTCCAGACGTGATGCTTGGCATTCAGGCCAAGGAGTTTCATCTTGGTTTCATCAGATTAACCAGATCTCTGTTTGGCCAGACCAGATGAACTGCAAGCGGGCTGTCTTGTGCTTCCGTCTGGCCACTCTACCACACAACGCCTGATTGGTGGAGAGCTGCAGAGGTGGTTCTCCCATCTCCACAGAGGAACTCTGGAGCTTCCGTCTGGCCACTCTACCACACAACGCCTGATTGGTGGAGAGCTGCAGAGGTGGTTCTCCCATCTCCACAGAGGAACTCTGGAGCTTCCGTCTGGCCACTCTACCACAAAAGGCCTGATTGGTGGAGAGCTGCAGAGGTGGTTCTCCCATCTCCACAGAGGAACTCTGGAGCTCTGTCAGAGTGACCATCGGGTTCTTGGTCACCTCCCTGACCAAGGCCCTTCTCCCCCCATTGCTCAGTTTGGCCGGGTGGCCAGCTCTAGGAAGAGTCTTGGTGGTTCCAAACCTCTTCCATTTAAGAATGATGGAGGCCACTGTGTTCCTGGAGACCTTCAATGCTGCAGAAATGTTTTGGTACCTTTCCCCAGATCTGTACCTCGACACAATCCTGTCTCGGAGCTCTACAGACAATTCCTTTGACCTCATGGCTTGGTTTTTGCTCTGACATGCACTGTCAACTGTAGGACCTTTATATAGACAGGTGTGTGCCTTTCCAAATCATGTCCAATCAATTGAATTTACCACAGGTGGACTCCAATCAAGTTGTAGAAACAAAGATAATCAATGGAAACAGGATGCACCTGAGATCAACTGAGTCTCATCGCAAAGGTCTGCAAACTTATGTAAATAAGGTATTTCTGTTATTTATAATACATTTGTAAAAATGTCATTAAAAGGGGTATTGTATGTAGATTGATGAGGAACAAAAAGTGTGTAATCCGTTTTAGAACAAGGCTGTAACGTAACATGTGGAAAAGGTTAAGGGGTCTGAATACTTTCAGAATGCACTGTAGGTAGCTACTGTACACTCACTACAGATGAACTCTTAACCTTTATAAACAGACGTCCTTCAAACTCAAACCAGTTCTCTTGCCCACCCACAATTCCTTGTTTTGGTGGTAGCAGCACTGAGTCGGTATGAAAAGGGTTCCTCTCTTCCTAGAAAGTG
The DNA here is from genome assembly GCF_045791955.1 of Oncorhynchus clarkii lewisi. Lineage (NCBI taxonomy): Eukaryota > Metazoa > Chordata > Actinopteri > Salmoniformes > Salmonidae > Oncorhynchus > Oncorhynchus clarkii. The sequence goes on along the minus strand of NW_027258083.1, from coordinate 113,986 downwards.
ACTCACTAACGTTGACCTCGGGTAACCTCTGGACACTGCAGTGACCTAGATTCTCTTCCACCCCACAGCTGGAATACAGGAAGAGTAGAGTCGTGTTCAGGGAGGCCGCAGACATAGAAATACAATTACAAGAACGGCCTCCCTACGCAAGTCAATGAGGCCATGATGAGTGATCGGGGATCACTAATGGAATCTACAGGCTTAAGCCTCTCACAACTCTCACCAATCAGACGTTACGCCCGTCCCTCTGGCCAAACAGTCGTTACGGCCGCCCCTCTCGCCAAACCAGACGGCCGCCCCTCTCGCCAAACCAGACGGCCGTCCCTCTCGCCAAACCAGACGGCCGTCCCTCTCGCCAAACAGACGGCCGTCCCTCACTCATTTACATGACATTTTGAGTAATTTAGCAGACACTCATCCAGATCGACTTACAGTTTGTGCATTCATCTTAAGATAGCTAGATGAGACAACCACATATTACAATAAGTACATTTTTACCCCCCCAAAATAAGGTAGTATTGTCAAGTGTTGTCGATCACACTTGAATCATATACATTTCCTCAGCGTCTATTTAAATCACCAAGGCTCATCTATAGCTATAGAGGAGAAAGAGCAGTTAATGTCAAACGTCTTGGGGCAGGAAGCTGAGAACAGCTGCCTGCATGGCTCACCCTCATCTCCCAGTGTTCGAGACTTACTGAGAAAAACACTTCCCGTCTTTTCCCAAGAATCTGATTCAAAGACTTCCTGTGTATTCCAGAACAATTGTAAACAGCCTCTCTCTGGCCTTCCAGCTCTTCTCCTCCATACTGCTGCTGACTGTTTACAACTCCTTTAAAAATGGACAACACACACAGACAGAGAGACAGAGACAGACAGACACAGAGAGAGACACAGAGACAGACAGACACAGAGAGAGACACAGAGAGAGAGACACACAGAGAGAGACACACAGAGAGAGAAAACAGAGAGAGAAAACAGAGAGAGAACACAGAGAGAGAACACAGAGAGAGAACACAGAGAGAGAACACAGAGAGAGAACACAGAGAGAGAACACAGAGAGAGAACACAGAGAGAGAACACAGAGAGAGAACACAGAGAGAGAACACAGAGAGAGAACACAGAGAGAGAACACAGAGAGAGAACACAGAGAGAGAACACAGAGAGAGAACACAGAGAGAGAAAACAGAGAGAGAAAACAGAGAGAGAAAACAGAGAGAGAACACAGAGAGAGAAAACAGAGAGAGAAAACAGAGAGAGAAAACAGAGAGAGAAAACAGAGAGAGAACACAGGCCTAAACCCTTTTCTCTGAATTGTGAAAAGTTAGTAATTCACCAAAAAGGCTGAGGAGGAGTTGTGGGGATCAGAGTTAAACTAAAGCAGATGTGATTTAGTGTATCTAATCATTTTAGTAAGCTTTAAGTAGCTAGTCTAAATATACATGCCAACTTCCATGTGCCAGTGTGAGTTGGTTGTAAAAGAGTAATCTATCAGATATGATAAAAACATCCATGTTGTGAATGAACAGTATGTGAATAATCAGTGTATTGTTCTGGGTCAGAGCCTGTGTCCCGGTGTAGGGCAGGGTCATGACGTTGGTCTGTGTCCCGGTGTAGGGCAGTGTCATGACGTTGGCCTGGGGGTGTAGGGCAGTGTCATGACGATGGCCTGGGGGTGTAGGGCAGTGTCATGACGTTGGCCTGGGGGTGTAGGGCAGTGTCATGACGATGGCCTGTGTCCCGGTGTAAGGCAGTGTCATGACGTTGGCCTGTGTCCCGGTGTAGGGCAGTGTCATGACGTTGGCCTGTGTCCCGGTGTAGGGCAGTGTCATGACGTTGGCCTGGGGGTGTAGGGCAGTGTCATGACGATGGCCTGGGGGTGTAGGGCAGTGTCATGACGTTGGCCTGGGGGTGTAGGGCAGTGTCATGACGATGGCCTGTGTCCCGGTGTAAGGCAGTGTCATGACGTTGGCCTGTGTCCCGGTGTAGAGCAGTGTCATGACGTTGGCCTGTGTCCCGGTGTAGGGCAGTGTCATGACGTTGGCCTGTGTCCCGGTGTAGAGCAGTGTCATGACGTTGGCCTGTGTCCCGGTGTAGGGCAGTGACATGACGTTGGCCTGTGTCCCGGTGTAGGGCAGTGACATGACGTTGGCCTGGGGGTGTAGGGCAGTGTCATGACGTTGGCCTGGGGGTGTAGGGCAGTGTCATGACATTGGCCTGGGGGTGTAGGGCAGTGTCATGACATTGGCCTGGGGGTGTAGGGCAGTGTCATGACGTTGGCCTGGGGGTGTAGGGCAGTGTCATGACGTTGGCCTGGGGGTGTAGGGCAGTGTCATGACGTTGGCCTGTGTCCCGGTGTAGGGCAGTGTCATGACGTTGGCCTGTGTCCTGGTGTAGGGCAGTGACATGACGTTGGCCTGGGGGTGTAGGGCAGTGTCATGACGTTGGCCTGGGGGTGTAGGGCAGTGTCATGACGTTGGCCTGGGGGTGTAGGGCAGTGTCATGACGTTGGCCTGGGGGTGTAGGGCAGTGTCATGACGTTGGCCTGGGGGTGTAGGGCAGTGTCATGACGTTGGCCTGGGGGTGTAGGGCAGTGTCATGACGTTGGCCTGGGGGTGTAGGGCAGTGTCATGATGATGGCCTGGGGGTGTAGGGCAGTGTCATGACGTTGGCCTGGGGGTGTAGGGCAGTGTCATGACGTTGGCCTGTGTCCCGGTGTAGGGCAGTGTCATGACGTTGGCCTGGGGGTGTAGGGCAGTGTCATGACGTTGTGTGCTACAGTATTAACAGTCTACCTCTGTCCTGGTGCGACGGTATAAACAGTCCCCCTCTGTCTCAGTGGGGAGTGCAGCAACTCAGGCTGGCCTGCTGGTGTAAGTCCCCAGCTACCCCACAGTGAGTGAGTGAGTGTCTGTGTCTGTGTGTGTGTATATATATATATATATATGACTGCCAACTAAGGGCTACTCCCCCTGTTCCAGCTCTTGCTAGAACAACCCTTATTGGGTCATATGGTCCATACTGTAGACACACACACACACTTTCCATTTCTCAACTCATGTTCTAGGTGATGGTAGGTCAGGAGAGAGTTCAACAGGAAGAAATAGCAGGACTCCCCCGTGGCTAACCTGAAATATCCATGCACACTCACACACCAGCTAATGAAACGTCTACAGTCACAGACAAAAACACACAACTTTCCCCTGACCGAACCCTGGCCTCAAACCCTGTCACCCACAACTATCCCCTGACCGAACCCTGGCCTCAAACCCTGTCACCCACAACTTTCAACAGCCGCTTTCAACACCCTTCTCTCTCGTTTAGAGAAATAGGAGAACACAATGTCCCGAAGACAGGGAATCTCATACTTTGCATTAACACACACTACACACAGCTTAAGAAAAAAAAATATATATATTTTTTAATCAGCAGTCTTCGATAGAAACACAGTCTTCTATATAAGACTAGAGCCTGGATATCTAAAACACAGTCTTCTTCTATACAAGACTAGAGCCTGGATATCTGAAACAGTCTTCTTCTATACAAGACTAGAGCCTGGATATCTGAAACAGTCTTCTTCTATACAAGACTAGAGCCTGGATATCTGAAACACAGTCTTCTATACAAGACTAGAGCCTGGATATCTGAAACACAGTCTTCTTCTATACAAGACTACAGCCTGGATATCTGAAACAGTCTTCTTCTATACAAGACTAGAGCCTGGATATCTGAAACACAGTCTTCTATACAAGACTAGAGCCTGGATATCTAAAACACAGTCTTCTTCTATACAAGACTAGAGCCTGGATATCTGAAACAGTCTTCTTCTATACAAGACTAGAGCCTGGATATCTGAAACACAGTCTTCTTCTATACAAGACTAGAGCCTGGATATCTGAAACAGTCTTCTTCTATACAAGACTAGAGCCTGGATATCTGAAACAGTCTTCTTCTATACAAGACTAGAGCCTGGATATCTGAAACACAGTCTTCTTCTATACAAGACTAGAGCCTGGATATCTGAAACAGTCTTCTTCTATACAAGACTAGAGCCTGGATATCTGAAACAGTCTTCTTCTATACAAGACTAGAGCCTGGATATCTGAAACAGTCTTCTTCTATACAAGACTAGAGCCTGGATATCTGAAACACAGTCTTCTTCTATACAAGACTAGAGCCTGGATATCTGAAACAGTCTTCTTCTATACAAGACTAGAGCCTGGATATCTGAAACAGTCTTCTTCTATACAAGACTAGAGCCTGGATATCTGAAACAGTCTTCTTCTATACAAGACTAAAGCCTGGATATCTGAAACACAGTCTTCTATATAAGACTAGAGCCTGGATATCTGAAACACAGTCTTCTATACAAGACTAGAGCCTGGATATCTGAAACACAGTCTTCTATACAAGACTAGAGCCTGGATATCTGAAACAGTCTTCTATACAAGACTAGAGCCTGGATATCTGAAACACAGTCTTCTATATAAGACTAGAGCCTGGATATCTAAACCACAGTCTTCTTCTATACAAGACTAGAGCCTGGATATCTGAAACACAGTCTTCTATACAAGACTAGAGCCTGGATATCTGAAACACAGTCTTCTATACAAGACTAGAGCCTGGATATCTGAAACAGTCTTCTTCTATACAAGACTAGAGCCTGGATATCTGAAACACAGTCTTCTATACAAGACTAGAGCCTGGATATCTGAAACAGTCTTCTTCTATACAAGACTAGAGCCTGGATATCTGAAACAGTCTTCTTCTATACAAGACTAAAGCCTGGATATCTGAAACACAGTCTTCTTCTATACAAGACTAGAGCCTGGATATCTGAAACACAGTCTTCTATACAAGACTAGAGCCTGGATATCTGAAACACAGTCTTCTATACAAGACTAGAGCCTGGATATCTGAAACACAGTCTTCTATACAAGACTAGAGCCTGGATATCTGAAACACAGTCTTCTATACAAGACTAGAGCCTGGATATCTGAAACAGTCTTCTTCTATACAAGACTAAAGCCTGGATATCTGAAACAGTCTTCTTCTATGGTTCTGTCCGTGTGACCACTAGTCACTGGTACCAATAGCAGTCCAGAACAGGCTGGTTCTGTCCGTGTGACCACTAGTCACTGGTACAGACAGCAGTCCAGAACAGGCTGGTTATGTCCGTGTGACCACTAGTCACTGGTACAGACAGCAGTCCAGAACAGGCTGGTTCTGTCCGTGTGACCACTAGTCACTAGTACAGACAGCAGTCCAGAACAGGCTGGTTCTGTCCGTGTGACCACTAGTCACTGGTACCAATAGCAGTCCAGAACAGGCTGGTTCTGTCCGTGTGACCACTAGTCACTGGTACAGACAGCAGTCCAGTACAGGCTGGTTCTGTCCGTGTGACCACTAGTCACTGGTACAGACAGCAGTCCAGAACAGGCTGGTTCTGTCCGTGTGACCACTAGTCACTGGTACAGACAGCAGTCCAGAATAGGCTGGTTCTGTCCGTGTGACCACTAGTCACTGGTACAGACAGCAGTCCAGAATAGGCTGGTTCTGTCCGTGTGACCACTAGTCACTGGTACAGACAGCAGTCCAGTACAGGCTGGTTCTGTCCGTGTGACCACTAGTCACTGGTACAGACAGCAGTCCAGAACAGGCTGGTTCTGTCCGTGTGACCACTAGTCACTGGTACCAATAGCAGTCCAGAACAGGCTGGTTCTGTCCACATGATACTGTTACCATTTACCTAAACTGAGGATCCAAAACACTCCAAGTTTTTTTCCATGTGTTCTGGATAGTCAGTAGTTCCTGACCAGAACCTCAGTCTGGGGAGGAGTGGGTATCAGCACATTGAAGACACACTGCTGTGCACAGGGCTCCTATTCACACTCTTACCCCACTGTGGTTTGTGTGTGTGTGTGTGTTAAGGTCACTCAGGGAGAATGGTGACCCTCTTACCGGACTGTGCTGTGTGTGTGTGTGTGTGTGTGTGAGAGTGTATTAAGGTCACTCAGGGAGAATAGAGGGCCTCTTACCTGACGGTGGTGTGTGTGTGTGTTTGAGAGAGTGTATTAAGGTCACTCAGGGAGAATAGAGGGCCTCTTACCTGACGGTGGTGTGTGTGTGTGTTTGAGAGAGTGTATTAAGGCCTCTTACCTGACTTTGGGTTACAGAGCACCGGGGGGCTGCTACTGAGGGTGGGACTGCTGCTATAGTAACCACTGCTGCCACAGCTGCTGCTCATGCTGCTACGACGGATACCCACTATCATCTTGATCTCTTTAGTAGGACTCACTGAGAGAGGAGAGAGACAGGCGAGAGAGAGTGAGCGAGAGAGAGGGGAGGCAGAGAGAGAGAGAGAGAGAGAGGCGAGAGAGAGAGAGGCGAGAGAGAGAGAGAGAGGCAGAGAGAGAGAGAGGCAGAGAGAGAGAGAGGCAGAGAGAGAGGCGAGAGAGAGAGAGGCAGAGAGAGAGAGAGGCAGAGAGAGAGAGAGAGGCAGAGAGAGAGAGGCGAGAGAGAGGCGAGAGCGAGAACGAGCGAATGTCCTCTATTCATTAGCACATTTTCCCCCTTTGATGTCATCAAAAACAAATGAAGGTCTGAGAGACTTTTTATCCCCAATTCAACATTTGTTTCTTTTCAGAGCGAAACACTAATTATGTCCCAAATGGAGCCCTATTCTCTATACAGTGCACTACTTGGGACCAGAGCCTTATGGGTCCTAGTCAATAGTAGTGCACTAAAGGGAAAAGGACTGTGTAAAAGCAGTGTTGCTGTCGTCAGAGGTCTGAGTTGTTAGTTGTGAAAGGATGTGTAGGTGTGTCTAATCACTCTTTCCAGGTAGGCTGTATATAGCCTCCATAAAGCAGGACGCCTCTAGACTGTGGCAGGCGGTGGAGCAAAGTCTAAAGAATCATGTCATTGTGCATCAGTGCTCTGCAATATCCTGCAGAACGTAGAGAACCCTGCAGAACGTAGAGAACCCTGCAGAACGTAGAGAACCCTGCAGAACGTAGAGAACCCTGAATCCTGCTGAACATAGAAAATGAAAGATGGATAAAACATATTGTGGCATCCGTGTGTAGTGCTTATGAACATGTTATGAAGTCTCTATAAAGCCACAGTTTGTTTAACTAGAGAGCCTGTTGTCCATGTAGTAGTGTGACATTCAGCTTAAAAACCCGACCGTGTTAATAGCATCATAGGGACGGCAGGTAGACTAGTGGTTAGAGTGTAGGGACGGCAGGTAGCCTAGTGGTTAGAGTGTAGGGACGGCAGGTAGCCTAGTGGTTAGAGTGTAGGGACGGTAGGTAGCCTAGTGGTTAGAGTGTAGGGGCGGCAGGTAGCCTAGTGGTTAGAGTGGAGGGGAGACAGGTAGCCTAGTGGTTAGAGTGTAGAGACGGCAGGTAGCCTAGTGGTTAGAGTGTAGGGGAGACAGGTAGCCTAGTGGTTAGAGTGTAGGGACGGCAGGTAGCCTAGTGGTTAGAGTGGAGGGACGGCAGGTAGCCTAGTGGTTAGAGTGGAGGGGCAGGCAGGTCGCCTAGTGGTTAGAGTGGAGGGGCAGGCAGGTCGCCTAGTGGTTAGAGTGGAGGGACAGCAGGTAGCCTAGTGGTTAGAGTGGAGGGGCAGGCAGGTCGCCTAGTGGTTAGAGTGGAGGGGCGGCAGGTAGCCCAGTGGTTAGAGTGGAGGGGCAGGCAGGTAGCCTAGTGGTTAGAGTGGAGGGGCGGCAGGTAGCCTAGTGGTTAGAGTGTAGGGACGGCAGGTAGCCTAGTGGTTAGAGTGGAGGGACGACAGGTAGCCTAGTGGTTAGAGTGGAGGGACGGCAGGTAGCCTAGTGGTTAGAGTGGAGGGGCAGGGAGGTCGCCTAGTGGTTAGAGTGTAGGGACAGCAGGTAGCCTAGTGGTTAGAGTGTAGGGACGGCAGCTCGCCTAGTGGTTAGAGTGTAAGGACGGCAGGTAGCCTAGTGGTTAGAGTGGAGGGGCAGGCAGGTAGCCTAGTGGTTAGAGTGGAGGGGCAGGCAGGTCGCCTAGTGGTTAGAGTGGAGGGACAGCAGGTAGCCTAGTGGTTAGAGTGGAGGGGCAGGCAGGTCGCCTAGTGGTTAGAGTGGAGGGGCGGCAGGTAGCCTAGTGGTTAGAGTGGAGGGGCAGGCAGGTAGCCTAGTGGTTAGAGTGGAGGGGCGGCAGGTAGCCTAGTGGTTAGAGTGGAGGGGCAGGCAGGTCGCCTAGTGGTTAGAGTGTAGGGACGGCAGGTAGCCTAGTGGTTAGAGTGGAGGGGCAGGCAGGTCGCCTAGTGGTTAGAGTGGAGGGACGGCAGGGTAGCCTAGTGGTTAGAGTGGAGGGGCGGCAGGGTAGCCTAGTGGTTAGAGTGGAGGGGCGGCAGGGTAACCTGGTGGTTAGAGTGTAGGGACAGGCAGGTAGCCTAGTGGTTAGAGTGGAGGGACGGCAGGTCGCCTAGTGGTTAGAGTGGAGGGGCGGCAGGTAGCCTAGTGGTTAGAGTGGAGGGACGGCAGGTAGCCTAGTGGTTAGAGTGGAGGGACGGCAGGTAGCCTAGTGGTTAGTGTAGGGACAGGCAGGTAGCCTAGTGGTTAAAGGGGAGGGACGGCAGGTCGCCTAGTGGTTAGAGTGTAGGGACGGCAGGTATCACATCTGTAGGTTTGTGGAAGAGGTGTTCCCTCATTCCTTCCTCCTTCCAGGGAATCTCAACGATAAGAGACAGACCAGCTACCTGGAGCTCAGAGGAACTCAAAGTGCTGTACTTTCCTCTGTAACCTCTGGAACATTCCATGTATTAGGAGTCGGAAACCGTTTGATATAATTGCGTCGTCTGCCAGCTCCTGCTGAAGAGGATGTTAAAGGAAGGTAGTGGACGAGGTTGTTCATTTAAGCTGACTTTAGGTTCTCATTATGAGGCTTAGAACCTACTGACTGCCTTCACCCACATACTATACAGCACTCCCTCAGGTCCACAAACCTACTGACGGCCTTCACCCACATACGATACACTCTACAGCACTCCCTCAGGTCCACAAACCTACTGACGGCCTTCATCCACATACTATACACTCTACAGCACTCCCTCAGGTCCACAAACCTACTGACGACCTTCACCCACATACTATACAGCACTCCCTCAGGTCCACAAACCTACTGACGGCCTTCACCCACATACGATACACTCTACAGCACTCCCTCAGGTCCACAAACCTACTGACGACCTTCACCCACATACTATACAGCACTCCCTCAGGTCCACAAACCTACTGACGGCCTTCATCCACATACTATACACTCTACAGCACTCCCTCAGGTCCACAAACCTACTGACGGCCTTCATCCACATACTATACACTCTACAGCACTCCCTCAGGTCCACAAACCTACTGATGACCTTCACCCACATACTATACACTCTACAGCACTCCCTCAGGTCCACAAACCTACTGACGACCTTCACCCACATACTATACACTCTACAGCACTCCCTCAGGTCCACAAACCTACTGACCACCTTCACCCACATACTATACACTCTACAGCACTCCCTCAGGTCCACAAACCTACTGACGGCCTTCACCCACATACTATACTCTACAGCACTCCCTCAGGTCCACAAACCTACTGACGGCCTTCACCCACATACTATACAGCACTCCCTCAGGTCCACAAACCTACTGACGGCCTTCACCCACATACTATACAGCACTCCCTCAGGTCCACAAACCTACTGACGACCTTCACCCACATACTATACACTCTACAGCACTCCCTCAGGTCCACAAACCTACTGACGACCTTCACCCACATACTATACAGCACTCCCTCAGGTCCACAAACCTACTGACGACCTTCACCCACATACTATACACTCTACAGCACTCCCTCAGGTCCACAAACCTACTGACTGCCTTCACCCACATACTATACACTCTACAGCACTCCCTCAGGTCCACAAACCTTCTGACGGCCTTCACCCACATACTATACACTCTACAGCACTCCCTCAGGTCCACAAACCTATTGACGGCCTTCACCCACATACTATACTCTACAGCACTCCCTCAGGTCCACAAACCTACTGACGGCCTTCACCCACATACTATACACTCTACAGCACTCCCTCAGGTCCACAAACCTACTGACGGCCTTCATCCACATACTATACACTCTACAGCACTCCCTCAGGTCCACAAACCTACTGACGACCTTCACCCACATACGATACAGCACTCCCTCAGGTCCACAAACCTACTGACGACCTTCACCCACATACTATACACTCTACAGCACTCCCTCAGGTCCACAAACCTACTGACGGCCTTCACCCACATACTATACCCTCTACAGCACTCCCTCAGGTCCACAAACCTACTGACGGCCTTCACCCACATACTATACACTCTACAGCACTCCCTCAGGTCCACAAACCTACTGACGACCTTCACCCACATACTATACACTCTACCCTAACCCTGATGTTGATATGTGTAAACCCTAACCCTAAGGGTTGTAGTGGGATTCGGCCCCAGTGTGACAGTAGATAGGGAGTAGGGGCTAAGGGTTATAGTGGGATTCGGCCCCAGTGTGACAGTAGATAGGGAGTAGGGGCTAAGGGTTATAGTGGGATTTGGCCCCAGTGTGACTGTAGATAGGGAGTAGGGGCTAAGGGTTATAGTGGGATTCGGCCCCAGTGTGACAGTAGATAGGGAGTAGGGGCTAAGGGTTATAGTGGGATTTGGCCCCAGTCTGACAGTAGATAGGGAGTAGGGAGTAGGGGCTAAGGGTTATAGTGGGATTCGGCCCCAGTCTGACAGTAGATAGGGAGTAGGGAGTAGGGGCTAAGGGTTATAGTGGGATTCGGCCCCAGTCTGACAGTAGATAGGGAGTAGGGAGTAGGGGCTAAGGGTTATAGTGGGATTCGGCCCCAGTCTGACAGTAGATAGGGAGTAGGGAGTAGGGGCTAAGGGTTATAGTGGGATTCGGCCCCAGTCTGACAGTAGATAGTGTGGGTACAACAACTCCTGATGTAAAAAGGGCTTTATAAAGACATTTGATTGCTAGACATTGAGGTTTACCAGATAGGAAGCTGGTAACGATTGTTTAGGATCGTTCAGTTACTGTTTCATATAACTGACTAAATCCTGGTAACTACAGTTACTAACTGTAAATCCTGTTAACTACAGTAACTGTAAATCCTGGTAACTACAGTAACTGTAAATCCTGGTAACTACAGTAACTGTAAATCCTGGTAACTACAGTAACTGTAAATCCTGGTAACTACAGTAACTAACTGTAAATCCTGGTAACTACAGTAACTAACTGTAAATCCTGGTAACTACAGTAACTAACTGTAAATCCTGGTAACTACAGTAACTAACTGTAAATCCTGGTAACTACAGTAACTAACTAAATCCTGGTAACTACAGTAACTAACTAAATCCTGGTAACTACAGTAACTGTAAATCCTGGTAACTACAGTAACTAACTGTAAATCCTGGTAACTACAGTAACTAACTGTAAATCCTGGTAACTATAGAACAGAAGGTAGTTCAGTTCCAAATCCTGTAACTCTTCAATTATTCCATTCAGACAGAACACCTCTGATGGTGCCTCCAATACCAGTAATCAGCTAAGTCTCTTAGGGTTGGACACAAACACACACTCTCCCTTCTCTTAGCTTGGGCCGTCATTGTGCCAACACTCTCACTTGGCTAACGCTCAGTACAGGGGGAGGCTCTGAATGCCCCTTAAAATCCCCAAATCCCTTGAAAGACATAAAACCAACTCTGACTGACTATACGACTAAAGCCATCCAGGAATTAAAATCTGACTGTCACTTGTGTAACTAAGCCATAAAGCCTGCATAACTGTGCCAAGGGGTAAGGACTCAGGATTTAAAGGAACACTCCACCCAAAAACAATATTTTGGTATTTGTTTCATTAGTCCATTGTTGATATAGTCTCAAAATGTTAGTCTCAATCAAGTTAAGATATATAAATGTTAAAAATACAGACATACAGCCGGTATGTTCTACTTTACTAGTCTGGTTATGGATGCATCTTGTGATGCTTTAAAGCTGCTGTTGTGACTGTATGAAGTGGTTTTGATCCTGTGGTTTATAGTGATGGATTGTCCTGTCTGGAGTCATTAAAATGAGAACTACGTAAATATTCCTCATCATCTGCAGTTTGTTTTTGTTTTATCCCAGGAGGAAGTTCTCTCCTGACGTTGGTAGAGTGACAGTCCAATGCAATTCCCCCAGTCTAAAAACATGGCAGTTACCACAGACTGGTCCATAACCCAACAATAGTTTCTGATTATGTTTTGGCACCGTGTGCCCTAAAAAGGGAGCGATCAGGATTAAAAACGGGGGTTGATTGTGTGTATTCAGAACGCTTGTTGCCATGGTGTTGATTTACAAAGATCTAAATATCAGCTCATTGTAATTCACATATAATCCAACCAAAACAACAACATGTTCAGTGACTCTTGGTTACGTTAATTAATTCACCCATTGACTCTGTGGCCCAACACCATGTGCAACCAAGATCAAATCACCAGCTCTCTGTGTGAGTCTATCAACCAGGAATGCAGTGATTGTGTGGGACAACAGAACCAAAACAACCCACAATGTGGATCCATCCAGGCAGGGCTGCTATTGTTCTACAGTTCAGACATTTAAAGTATGCAGTGCGTGTGTGTGTGCGTACGCTGTCGTGTGTGTGTGTGTGTATTGTTATGATGTGGGGGAAAGTGAGTGTTAGGACATAGACAAACACACTACCATGGCACACTTCCACACTCCAACCCCAGGTGGCAGCACCAACCGGGTCACGGCTGGGTTCTGCCAAGCAGCCTTGATTATTCCTCAGGAGCGAGCGATCAAGTTGATTCTGAGAGGAGGCCAGAAGCCTCTGTCTTTGTTAATTTGTGTGTGTTAGCTCCGCCTCTTTGGTTAGCCCCGCCTCTTTGTGCTAGTCAACCTCTACAGTAGCTTGCTAGCTAGCTTTTGTTGGAAGATTTCAACATTGTGTGTGTGCAGCACTAAGTAGATAGCTGGTTGGTTAGAAGCATAGTTTCAGTCAAAGATCATTTCAGTGATTGGCTCGATTGTTTTATGCTAGTTTTCGTGCCCATGGTCAAACTTCAGAAATACTGCTCATTGAAGCACAATAATCATTAGCTAGATGTCAAATGTGACTACTAAGACTTAATCACAAAAAAATACATGAATTGACACATTTACTGTTTTAGCTAAGATTCATTCAGACAGTTTTGAGGCAGGAATGGAGTTCAGCAGACAATGTCTCCTAGGTAATATTTTCTAATGTCATGGCAACCCATCGTAGCCGGTCTACTTCTGATCCATCCCATTATCCTTTGCGAGATACGAGACAGATCAGTGCAGGAGGAATCTGATGATGGCTACTTATTATGGTTTCGTACCAGTCTGGTCTGTGCCAGCCGAGGTACCAGTCTGGTCTGTGCCAGCCGAGGTACCAGTCTGGTCTGTGCCAGCCGAGGTACCAGTCTGGTCTGTGCCAGCCGAGGTACCAGTCTGGTCTGTGCCAGCCGAGGTACCAGTCTGGTCTGTGCCAGCCGAGGTACCAGTCTGGTCTGTGCCAGCCGAGGTACCAGTCTGGTCTGTGCCAGCCGAGGAGAGGAATGCAGACAGAGGCAGGGTAAGAGCCACAGGCAGGGTGGTGAGTGTGAACCCAGCAGTGATGCAGTCTCTCTGGGGTTAGAGCCCTGCTCTCTGCTCATAGGTTAGCCCATTGTCCAGGGCCCGAGAAGAGCACACTGGAAACAGACACGCTCTGCACTACACAGCTCAGCACACTGGAATCAGATTGTATCTCAGAGCCTGTACTGAGCCAGCAGGCAGTAGGCAGTACCCACACAGTACCATCCTGCTGCAACCCGCTGCTGGCTTGTCTCTGATGACAGATAAGCAGGGTTGGGCCGCTCCGAGGATGGGAGACCATTCTGATGTACCACAGTCAAGAGAACCAGAGCTGATTATATTAAAGTGCTGAACACGTGACCATGACGACAAGGTGACCATGACGACAAGGTGACCATGACGACAAGGTGACCATTACGACAAGGTGACCATTACGACAAGGTGACCAGTACATGGGACTGATCCTGCAGAAAGAGGTTGACTGGTTCAGTAATAGAGACAGGTGATCCTGTAGAAAGAGGAGGTTGGCTGGCTCAGTAATAGAGACAGGTTATCCTGCAGAAAGAGGTTGACTGGTTCAGTAATAGAAACAGGTGATCCTGTAGAAAGAGGAGGTTGGCTGGCTCAGTAATAGAGACAGGTGATCCTGTAGAAAGGGGAGGTTGACTGTCTCAGTAATAGAGACAGGTGATCCTGTAGAAAGAGGAGGTTGACTGGCTCAGTAGCAGCTCTACTCCCTGCTGTATTTTAGTCCGTCTGTCACACAGAAGCCCAGTTCCAGCAGCAGCCTGGGTAGAGGACAGAGAGTAGGACAGAGAGCGTCTAGTGGGTGTGCACGTGACATTGGTATGCCGCGCGTGTGCGCAACACATGCTACCGGTGTGCGTGGGTGTGTATCTGGGTCGATGATTGTGTGTGCTGTGTGTGTGTGTATCTGGGTCGATGATTGTGTGTGCTGTATGTGTGTGCTGTATGTGTGTATCTAGGTCGGATCACACACCGTTGTCCAGAGGTGAGCAGCTGATCTCGGTCGGGAACACCCTGGCCAGAGACCAGAGGCATGACGTCCATCTGTCTCTGATCAGGGGTTCACCCCCCCCCGTAGTGGAACCACCTCTGAGCACAACTCAGCTGTAAAACATTCCCTAAGCTGCAGTTGTTCAGTAACATTAGTGTCAGGAGACTCAGGACAGTCACTCTGTAGCCATGCAGGTGGCCATGCCCTGTACATGAGTAACTGGTGTGACTTCCTGCTTTTAACTCCTAGCGCAGCGAAGGGCCTATTGGAGATGTGATTCACCTCGTCACTGTTCTACTGGACTAAATTACAATGACTGCCCTGTTACTATACAGAGAGGAATTCCACCAGGCCTGATAAGAGAACCCTTTCACCCTGTTCCTCCCCACTCCTGACCTCGGAAAACAGACCCCAGCTAACCTCTGACGAAAGAGAGAGAGAGACTAACAGACTAACAGTCATGTCACCGTGACAACACCAGTCCTTTCAGCCAGTCACGTCACCGTGACAACACCAGTCCTTTCAGCCAGTCATGTCACCGTGACGACACCAGTCCTTTCAGCCAGTCATGTCACCGTGACAACACCAGTCCTTCCAGCCAGTCATGTCACCGTGACAACACCAGTCCTTTCAGCCAGTCATGTGAGCCAGACCAGGGCACATAATAAAAATGGCACCCTATTCCCTATACTAGTTTTGACCAGAGCCCTGTGCCTGTCATTTGAGGATCATGGGGCAGGAAGCGCGCGTTTCAAGCAGATAAATGTGGCGTGTTTAATTATGAAACTGGTCGTGAGATAAAAACATATCCAAAGTTAACTCAATCTTCTGTGAATCTGAAATACTGGGAGCCAAGTTTAAAAAAAAGTCTCTGCTAAACTTTCAAAACGTGTTTGGTCTCATCATCCTTGTAGGGACCCCGAAATCCTCACAAGGACAGTAAAACAAGGACAATTTGGACACGTGTGGATGTTTTAGGCTTAAGGGGTTAGGGTTTACAATTAGGGTTAGGAATTAAAGGGTCAAGGTTTAAGGTTCAATTGTTTGGTCCCAACAAGAATAGTGAAATAATCGTGTGTGTGTGTGTGTGTGAGAAAAAAACAGGACAGATCCAATCCAAGTGGGTGATGATGATGATACCAGCATGCCTTTGATCACAGAGTGATCCCTGTCTGACCACAGAAGACACCGTGTTCCCTGACTAAAATAGGATCCTTGACAGCCCTTTGGAAGAGAGGACCCAATGTGACTGTCCACCATGTGTGAACATCAACCCTCCCACGTCTCCTCTTTCACCTAGTAAAGTCAACTTGGAAATTACAGCGCCATAGAATTAAATCGAAGCAGCTGACAACAGCGCAAAATGTTATTACCACGATGGGTAATTATTGTGTAATTACCATTTGACCATATCACCATGTAAATCCTCAGTGAAAACCAGGAAGGGCTAAATAGTAGACGAGTAGAAGAAAGTACAGCATTCAGCTTTCATAACTGCTTCTTCAAAAATGGCCTATAATTACATTCGCTTAGGGAAGTGGTTCCCAAACGGCAGGACTAACCCTACTCAGGACTCAGAGATATGTCATTTCATCAGTGTGACAGGTGGGGGTACTGACCGTGACCTTATGTTAGTTGGGATGTCTCCAAAATTAAAATTTTAAATTTAAAAAAAATCCGACCGACGATGAAAACGCTCCTTCCACTCACCATGCTGCATGATCCCGTGTTCTAGAAGCCTCCGTCCAAGATGCTCCGCCTCCTCTCGGGTCGCCATCTCTCCCTCCGCCAGCAGCCAATCAACAAGCTCCGAGGCCACCAGCGTCCGTTCAAACGACTCACCCTCTTCTTCCCGAGTCGCTAGGATGGACGTCTCCGTGTTCATCATCAGCCTGTTGAGAAGGACAGGTTTATTGTTTTAGGACAGACTACTTTATACGATGTGGAAATCATCAGCCTGTTGAGAAGGACAGGTTTACTGTTTTAGGACAGACTACTTTATAAGATGTGTTCATCATCAGCCTGTTGAGAAGGACAGGTTTATTGTTTTAGGACAGACTACTTTATACGATGTGGAAATCATCAGCCTGTTGAGAAGGACAGGTTTATTGTTTTAGGACAGACTACTTTATACGATGTGGAAATCAGTTGTACATCGTTGTCCATCCTGATTCAACACAATAACAGACTTTTCCCCATCAACCTCCATCTAAAATAGTTATCTGTGCAGGCTTTTGCTCCGACCAATAACACACCTGATATAACTAATGAATGACTAAGTAAAACCAGGTGTGTCAGCGTAATGCTGGAATCAAAACCTTGCTGATGGGTAGTTCCCATGTCCCCAGGAGGAGGTTAGCTTGGCCACCCCTGTGCTATTTATAAAGATGAACTTCCAGGAAGAGCACTAGGACTTAAGGTCAATAAGTTCAGTTAACCACAGCAGCCTCCTACTGAGTGACCCTGGTACAATATAGATGTCAGTTAACCACAGCAGCCTCCTACTGAGTGACCCTGGTACAATATAGATGTCAGTTAACCACAGCAGCTTCCTACTGAGTGACCCTGGTACAATATAGATGTCAGTTAACCCCAGCAGCCTCCTACTGAGTGACCCTGGTACAATATAGATGTCAGTTAACCACAGCAGCTTCCTACTGAGTGACCCTGGTACAATATAGATGTCAGTTAACCACAGCAGCTTCCTACTGAGTGACCCTGGTACAATATAGATGTCAGTTAACCACAGCAGCCTCCTACTGAGTGACCCTGGTACAATATAGATGTCAGTTAACCACAGCAGCTTCCTACTGAGTGACCCTGGTACAATATAGATGTCAGTTAACCACAGCAGCTTCCTACTGAGTGACCCTGGTACAATATAGATGTCAGTTAACCCCAGCAGCCTCCTACTGAGTGACCCTGGTACAATATAGATGTCAGTTAACCACAGCAGCTTCCTACTGAGTGACCCTGGTACAATATAGATGTCAGTTAACCACAGCAGCCTCCTACTGAGTGATCCTGGTACAATATAGATGTCAGTTAACCACAGCAGCCTCCTACTGAGTGATCCTGGTACAAGATATATATCCGAAGACGACAAGGGTGGAGTCCCAACAGACAGAATACACATGCCGTGTTTGGCGCACACACACACACACACACACACACACATACACAGTAAATATCAAACCCGTGTGGAAACAGGTGAAGCTATGGGAATAAACAGTATGAACAACGCAGGGAAACTATAATGTACATGTTACTGCTTGGCACTGAGACAAAGACAGTGAAAACTATAATGGACATGTTACTGCTTGGCACTGAGACAAAGACAGTGGAAACTATAATGGACATGTTACTGCTTGGCACTGAGACAAAGACAGTGGAAACTATAATGGACATGTTACTGCTTGGCACTGAGACAAAGACAGTGAAAACTATAATGTACATGTTACTGCTTGGCACTGAGACAAAGACAGTGAAAACTATAATGGACATGTTACTGCTTGGCACTGAGACAAAGACAGTGAAAACTATAATGGACATGTTACTGCTTGGCACTGAGACAAAGACAGTGGAAACTATAATGGACATGTTACTGCTTGGCACTGAGACAAAGACAGTGAAAACTATACATGGACATGTTACTGCTTGGCACTGAGACAAAGACAGTGGAAACTATAATGGACATGTTACTGCTTGGCACTGAGACAAAGACTGAAAACTATAATGGACATGTTACTGCTTGCACTGAGACAAAGACAGTGGAAACTATAATGGACATGTTACTGCTTGGCACTGAGACAAAGACAGTGGAAACTATAATGTACATGTTACTGCTTGGCACTGAGACAAAGACAGTGGAAACTATACATGGACATGTTACTGCTTGGCACTGAGACAAAGACAGTGGAAACTATACATGGACATGTTACTGCTTGGCACTGAGACAAAGACAGTGAAAACTATACATGGACATGTTACTGCTTGGCACTGAGACAAAGACAGTGAAAACTATACATGGACATGTTACTGCTTGGCACTGAGACAAAGACAGTGAAAACTATAATGGACATGTTACTGCTTGGCACTGAGACAAAGACAGTGAAAACTATAATGGACATGTTACTGCTTGGCACTGAGACAAAGACAGTGAAAACTATAATGGACATGTTACTGCTTGGCACTGAGACAAAGACAGTGAAAACTATAATGGACATGTTACTGCTTGGCACTGAGACAAAGACAGTGAAAACTATAATGGACATGTTACTGCTTGGCACTGAGACAAAGACAGTGAAAACTATAATGGACATGTTACTGCTTGGCACTGAGACAAAGACAGTGGAAACTATAATGGACATGTTACTGCTTGGCACTGAGACAAAGACAGTGAAAACTATAATGGACATGTTACTGCTTGGCACTGAGACAAAGACAGTGGAAACTATAATGGACATGTTACTGCTTGGCACTGAGACAAAGACTGTGAAAACTATAATGGACATGTTACTGCTTGGCACTGAGACAAAGACTGAAAACTATAATGGACATGTTACTGCTTGCACTGAGACAAAGACAGTGGAAACTATAATGGACATGTTACTGCTTGGCACTGAGACAAAGACTGTGAAAACTATAATGGACATGTTACTGCTTGGCACTGAGACAAAGACAGTGAAAACTATAATGTACATGTTACTGCTTGGCACTGAGACAAAGACAGTGAAAACTATAATGGACATGTTACTGCTTGGCACTGAGACAAAGACAGTGAAAACTATACATGGACATGTTACTGCTTGGCACTGAGACAAAGACAGTGGAAACTATAATGTACATGTTACTGCTTGGCACTGAGACAAAGACAGTGAAAACTATAATGGACATGTTACTGCTTGGCACTGAGACAAAGACAGTGAAAACTATACATGGACATGTTACTGCTTGGCACTGAGACAAAGACAGTGAAAACTATAATGGACATGTTACTGCTTGGCACTGAGACAAAGACAGTGAAAACTATACATGGACATGTTACTGCTTGGCACTGAGACAAAGACAGTGGAAACTATAATGGACATGTTACTGCTTGGCACTGAGACAAAGACTGAAAACTATAATGGACATGTTACTGCTTGCACTGAGACAAAGACAGTGGAAACTATAATGGACATGTTACTGCTTGGCACTGAGACAAAGACAGTGGAAACTATAATGTACATGTTACTGCTTGGCACTGAGACAAAGACAGTGGAAACTATACATGGACATGTTACTGCTTGGCACTGAGACAAAGACAGTGGAAACTATACATGGACATGTTACTGCTTGGCACTGAGACAAAGACAGTGAAAACTATAATGGACATGTTACTGCTTGGCACTGAGACAAAGACAGTGACAACTATAATGTACATGTTACTGCTTGGCACTGAGACAAAGACAGTGAAAACTATAATGGACATGTTACTGCTTGGCACTGAGACAAAGACAGTGGAAACTATAATGGACATGTTACTGCTTGGCACTGAGACAAAGACAGTGAAAACTATAATGGACATGTTACTGCTTGGCACTGAGACAAAGACAGTGGAAACTATAATGGACATGTTACTGCTTGGCACTGAGACAAAGACAGTGGAAACTATAATGGACATGTTACTGCTTGGCACTGAGACAAAGACTGAAAACTATACATGGACATGTTACTGCTTGGCACTGAGACAAAGACAGTGAAAACTATAATGGACATGTTACTGCTTGGCACTGAGACAAAGACAGTGAAAACTATAATGGACATGTTACTGCTTGGCACTGAGACAAAGACAGTGAAAACTATAATGGACATGTTACTGCTTGGCACTGAGACAAAGACAGTGAAAACTATAATGGACATGTTACTGCTTGGCACTGAGACAAAGACAGTGAAAACTATACATGGACATGTTACTGCTTGGCACTGAGACAAAGACAGTGGAAACTATAATGGACATGTTACTGCTTGGCACTGAGACAAAGACAGTGAAAACTATAATGGACATGTTACTGCTTGGCACTGAGACAAAGACAGTGGAAACTATAATGGACATGTTACTGCTTGGCACTGAGACAAAGACAGTGGAAACTATAATGGACATGTTACTGCTTGGCACTGAGACAAAGACAGTGAAAACTATAATGTACATGTTACTGCTTGCACTGAGACAAAGACAGACCACGTCATCATGGTGTGGCTATAGCTTGTGTTCTCCAAGGCGGGGCAGCGATTCTCTCTTCACAGATTCATTCCTCTTTCCCATAGGAAGCAATGACGTGTGACTGTTTGCTGACGTTTCGCCATCTTATCACTGAGTCAACTAACCCACCCATTAACCTCACTTTAGTCTTGACGCTTGACATGTGAAAGATTACCAAGCCGACAGCTTACCCACACACCCAGGACACATCCCAAATCGCACCCTATTCCCTATATAGTGCACTACTTTTGAAAAAGGAAAGTAAGTGTGCCTTTCGGAACACAGCACGAATCCACATCTGATCTAAACCACCCAGGCAGGTCTGGCCAGTCATTAAAAAAGAACAACTCTGCAACTTTAGAACCAGTTATTATGCTGTTCGTATACATCCACTTACTGGAAGATTTGATCCACATTTGATGTTTTATCCTTATTTTTGTAATTTTTGAAAGATCAAGACACATGGTTCATCATATTGGACCTCCCTACCATATGTTGCTCTGCTCGTCTTTGTCTAATAACACCTGGAAATATTTTAAGTAGACGCTCAAAAACCTACACTCTTAGAAAAAGGAGTTCCTAAAAAGGGTTCTTTAGTGACCCCATAGGAGAACCTTTTTTTGGTTCCAGGTAAGAACCCTTTTGGGTTCCATGTAGAACTCTTTCCACGGAAGATTCTATATGGAACCCAAAAAAGAGTTCTACCTGGAACCAAAAAAAAAAGGTTCCATTTAAAATATGTCCAGGTGTTATTAGACAAAGACCAGCAGAGCAACATATGGTAGGGAGGCCCAATATGATGAACCATGTGTATGTGACCAATAACATTTGATGTGATGGATGATCAGACAACTACAGACGGGTCATATCGGTCGCTGTAAATCATTTCCTGTAGCCGTCATCTCAGGGATCCGACTCGACAACGTCACAGAGAAGCACTTTCCAGTATTGCTCACCGCCAAACAAAATCGACAGACATGAAATCATAAAATTACACTTAAAAACTGTGTAGCTCACCAAATACTTGACAATAACAAGCCACATGTTAAAAGTGGCGTAGTTGTCCTTTAATGTACAGTAAACGTGCTCTGCTGTTAAGCTACCACAGCCACCACATGGTAATGGATGTCCTGAACGCAACCTGTTCCATCCTACATACACTCTGCATCCCAAATGACAACCTACACCAAGTGTACAAAACATTAGGAACACCTTCCTAGTATTGAGTTGCACCCCCTTTTGCCATCAGAACAGCCTCAATGATTCGGGGCACGGGACTCTACAAGGTGCCCGAAAGCACTCCATGTTGACGCCTAAAGTTTTGGCCACTCGGGTGTATTCCTATCTAGGGCCCTTAGAGCTCTGGTCAGAAGTAGTGCACTGTGTAGGGGATAGGGTGCTGTCAGACCGTCAGCTTTAGTCCTGCTAGCCCAACTGGCTCTGGTCCAATCCCTGCAGATCAGCAGTGTGTGGGAGGATTCATCACAGCATTAGTTTTGTATTAAAAGCCTTCGCATCGTTTCTTTAGGATTTCTTGACACCGTGTTCGTAAGAAGTTTCAAATCTGTTGTTCAAAATGAACGCCGTTGTTCATCTTTGAGTTTATAATAATAATAATTCACAAAGATAGACTTTAAGTCTCAAGTTATTTCTAAGAATCAGTAACACAGAATATATAAATCATTATCGACTTGGAACGACGGTTAGGAAAACAAAAAGTGTGCCGTATATATTAAAAAGGGGAAAAACAAGTGCCTGAATCACGTCAAGGTCTGAGCTCCATCCTTCAAAACTATTATTTGTATTTCTTATCAACAGAACAGCAAGTAGAAGCAGTGTTTGACCCGGCTGGTACCAAGATATAAAACAAATCAGGGCACAGCAGGATTACACTACTGAATGGTCCACAGAAAAGCCTGTCCACATTCAATTCCCCTCCATTCTGTTCTGTTCAATACACTTTATTCATCCCAAGCAGGCAGTTCGACAGCCATGAGGCAACACATAATAGGATACATGAATAAGGTACAACGCCGGGGACAGGAGTCCTGATCGCTGTAGGCAGAGGGGCTCTTACACTGTGGGATGTTAAATATACACTGTAGACTTCCCCCATGTTTAATTACCACTGTAGACTTCCCCCATGTTTAATCACCACTGTAGACTTCCCCCGTGTTTAATTACCACTGTAGACTTTCCCCATGTTTAATTACCACTGTACTGTAGACTTCCCCCATGTTTAATCACCACTGTAGACTTCCCCCATGTTTAATCACCACTGTAGACTTCCCCCATGTTTAATCACCACTGTAGACTTCCCCCATGTTTAATCACCACTGTGTACTGTAGACTTCCCCCATGTTTAATTACCACTGTAGACTTCCCCCATGTTTAATCACCACTGTACTGTAGACTTCCCCCATGTTTAATTACCACTGTACTGTAGACTTCCCCCATGTTTAATTACCACTGTACTGTAGACTTCCCCCATGTTTAATCACCACTGTACTGTAGACTTCCCCCATGTTTAATCACCACTGTAGACTTCCCCATGTTTAATTACCACTGTAGACTTCCCCCATGTTTAATTACCACTGTAGACTTCCCCCATGTTTAATTACCACTGTAGACTTCCCCCATGTTTAATTACCACTGTACTGTAGACTTCCCCCCATGTTTAATCACCACTGTAGACTTCCCCCATGTTTAATCACCACTGTACTGTAGACTTCCCCCATGTTTAATTACCACTGTACTGTAGACTTCCCCCATGTTTAATCACCACTGTACTGTAGACTTCCCCCATGTTTAATTACCACTGTAGACTTCCCCCATGTTTAATTACCACTGTACTGTAGACTTCCCCCATGTTTAATTACCACTGTAGACTTCCCCCATGTTTAATTACCACTGTACTGTAGACTTCCCCCATGTTTAATCACCACTGTACTGTAGACTTCCCCCATGTTTAATTACCACTGTACTGTAGACTTCCCCCATGTTTAATCACCACTGTAGACTTCCCCCGTGTTTAATCACCACTGTAGACTTCCCCCATGTTTAATCACCACTGTAGACTTCCCCCATGTTTAATTACCACTGTAGACTTCCCCCATGTTTAATCACCACTGTAGACTTCCCCCATGTTTAATCACCACTGTAGACTTCCCCCATGTTTAATCACCACTGTAGACTTCCCCCATGTTTAATCACCACTGTAGACTTCCCCCGTGTTTAATCACCACTGTAGACTTCCCCCATGTTTAATTACCACTGTAGACTTCCCCCATGTTTAATTACCACTGTACTGTAGACTTCCCCCGTGTTTAATCACCACTGTAGACTTCCCCCATGTTTAATCACCACTGTAGACTTCCCCCATGTTTAATCACCACTGTAGACTTCCCCCATGTTTAATCACCACTGTAGACTTCCCCCATGTTTAATCACCACTGTAGACTTCCCCCATGTTTAATCACCACTGTAGACTTCCCCCATGTTTAATCACCACTGTAGACTTCCCCCATGTTTAATTACCACTGTAGACGTCCCCCATGTTTAATCACCACTGTAGACTTCATGTTTAAATCACAACACGTGTACTGTAGACGTCACAACTCCTTCAAATGAGACAAGTGGAACCATTATGGTTGAACTTATGGTTGAACGAGGAGTCAGTCGCCACCATTAACACCACACAGGTCTGGGCTCAGGGCCGAGGCCACCCTGCTCGTTGTGAGAAGGAAAGGTTCGCTTTGTTGATTCTCTGAAAAAGGGTTCCTTCACCACCCTCTAAACACTACAGGCCCATTTACCAGACAACCAGGGACTGAAGTTTATCTTCACCCTGGTTGTTCAGGCAGGAAGACAATAGTCAAACAAGGAGGTTAAATATCGCCTTGAGATTGTATCCGTTGTTTCGAGACTGTGCACAACCATACAACAGCTCTTCCTGTACTGGGAACTTGGGCTGGGATTCCAGGACACACACACACACACACACAGGTAGTTTGTTTGTAGCTGTGCTTGTTTGAGTCTCTAGTCTGATGAGTGTGAAGACTGGAGGTGTAGCCTGCATACTTCCACTAAACCAGGCTGTGTGTCCCTCTACCATGGTGACTACATAAATACACCCTAACACTAGCCCTGCCTGTCTTCCTGTTACGCCACACACACACACACACACACACCCCTCAGGGGGAGGCTGGCTCAACCACCACAGGGGCTGGAGTAGGAGCTGGCACAAAGAAGGTTGCTGTGGAGCTGGCAGATAGCTACAACACAGACACAGTCACAGAGTATTACCGAACTAGAGAGGCACTAGACCTACATTCTGCAGGCGTGTAAAACTGCAATAACAAGTGTAATTTACAACATAATGGTGGACGTCATGATGTCCTAGTGAAATTCAATCTGCATTGAAAATGTAATGAAAGCACAGCACCATCATAAGGAGAGGGGGCAGGGAGGCCAGCCCGAGGAGAGGGGGCAGGGAGGCCAGCCTGAGGAGAGGGGGCAGGGAGGCCAGCCTGAGGAGAGGGGGCAGGGAGGCCAGCCTGAGGAGAGGGGGCAGGGAGGCCAGCCTGAGGAGAGGGGGCAGGGAGGCCAGCCTGAGGAGAGGGGGCAGGGAGGCCCAGCCCGAGGAGAGGGGGCAGGGAGGCCAGCCCGAGGAGAGGGGGCAGGGAGGCCAGCCTGAGGAGAGGGGGCAGGGAGGCCAGCCTGAGGAGAGGGGGCAGGGAGGCCAGCCTGAGCAGACAGAAGAGGGGCTAGCCTTAAATAAAATAAAAACTAAGAGAGAGACACATGCATTCTTACTGCGTAGTAAGTTAGGTAGTAGCAGCCAATACAAGATGCCTGAGGGTGAATTTCAACATACCGTCTCTGTCAGGAGTGGAGTATTTAAGTTGTCAGTTAGCACATTGTAACAAAGCATTGACTTTCTGCTCTTTTGCACCCCAGTATCTCTACTTGCACATCATCATCTGCACATCTATCACTCCACTGTTAATTGCTAAATTGTAATTATTTTGCCACTATGGCCTATTTATTGCCATACCTCCCTAAACTTACTACATTTGCACACACTTTCTATTGTATTATTGACTGTATGTTTGTTTATTCCATGTGTAAGTCTGTGTTGTTGTTTGTGTCGCACTGCTTTACCTTGGCCAGGTCTCAGTTGTAAATGAGAACTTGTTCTCAACTGGTCAAACACACACACACACACACACACACACACACACACACACACACACACACACACACACACACAGGAAAGGTCCATTCCATAGAAACCACCCTGAATGAATAACATTTGATACGGTCCAACTACAAATTGCATATAAACTCAAACAGCATGTTGCTATGCTGCTAGAATGTTCTGTCTGCTAATGTCCTGGAGTCTGGTCTAGCAGTAATGCAGCCAACTCATCCCCCTTGCTAATGTCCTGGAGTCTGGTCTAGCAGTAATGCAGCCAACTCCAGACCACTTGCTAATGTCCTGGAGTCTGGTCTAGCAGTAATGCAGCCAACTCATCCCCCTTGCTAATGTCCTGGAGTCTGGTCTAGCAGTAATGCAGCCAACTCCAGACCACTTGCTAATGTCCTGGAGTCTGGTCTGGCAGTAATGCAGCCAACTCATCCCCCTTGCTAATGTCCTGGAGTCTGGTCTAGCAGTAATGCAGCCAACTCATCCCCTTTGCTAATGTCCTGGAGTCTGGTCTAGCAGTAATGCAGCCAACTCATCCCCCTTGCTAATGTCCTGGAGTCTGGTCTAGCAGTAATGCAGCCAACTCATCCCCCTTGCTAATGTCCTGGAGTCTGGTCTAGCAGTAATGCAGCCAACTCATCCCCTTTGCTAATGTCCTGGAGTCTGGTCTAGCAGTAATGCAGCCAACTCATCCCCCTTGCTAATGTCCTGGAGTCTGGTCTAGCAGTAATGCAGCCAACTCATCCCCCTTGCTAATGTCCTGGAGTCTGGTCTAGTAGTAATGCAGCCAACTCATCCCCCTTGCTAATGTCCTGGAGTCTGGTCTGGCAGTAATGCAGCCAACTCATCCCCCTTGCTAATGTCCTGGAGTCTGGTCTAGCAGTATTGCAGCCAACTCCAGACCACTTGCTAATGTCCTGGAGTCTGGTCTAGCAGTAATGCAGCCAACTCATCCCCCTTGCTAATGTCCTGGAGTCTGGTCTAGCAGTAATGCAGCTAACTCCAGACCACTTGCTAATGTCCTGGAGTCTGGTCTAGCAGTAATGCAGCCAACTCATCCCCCTTGCTAATGTCCTGGAGTCTGGTCTAGCAGTAATGCAGCCAACTCATCCCCCTTGCTAATGCCCTGGAGTCTGGTCTAGCAGTAATGCAGCCAACTCCAGACCACTTGCTAATGTCCTGGAGTCTGGTCTAGCAGTAATGCAGCCAACTCATCCCCCTTGCTAATGTCCTGGAGTCTGGTCTAGCAGTAATGCAGCCAACTCCAGACCACTTGCTAATGCCCTGGAGTCTGGTCTAGCAGTAATGCAGCCAACTCCAGACCACTTGCTAATGTCCTGGAGTCTGGTCTAGCAGTAATGCAGCTAACTCCAGACCACTTGCTAATGTCCTGGAGTCTGGTCTAGCAGTAATGCAGCCAACTCCAGACCACTTGCTAATGTCCTGGAGTCTGGTCTAGCAGTAATGCAGCCAACTCATCCCCCTTGCTAATGTCCTGGAGTCTGGTCTAGCAGTAATGCAGCTAACTCCAGACCACTTGCTAATGTCCTGGAGTCTGGTCTAGCAGTAATGCAGCCAACTCATCCCCCTTGCTAATGTCCTGGAGTCTGGTCTAGCAGTAATGCAGCCAACTCATCCCCCTTGCTAATGTCCTGGAGTCTGGTCTAGCAGTATTGCAGCCAACTCCAGACCACTTGCTAATGTCCTGGAGTCTGGTCTAGCAGTAATGCAGCCAACTCATCCCCCTTGCTAATGTCCTGGAGTCTGGTCTAGCAGTAATGCAGCTAACTCCAGACCACTTGCTAATGTCCTGGAGTCTGGTCTAGCAGTAATGCAGCCAACTCATCCCCCTTGCTAATGTCCTGGAGTCTGGTCTAGCAGTAATGCAGCCAACTCATCCCCCTTGCTAATGCCCTGGAGTCTGGTCTAGCAGTAATGCAGCCAACTCCAGACCACTTGCTAATGTCCTGGAGTCTGGTCTAGCAGTAATGCAGCCAACTCATCCCCCTTGCTAATGTCCTGGAGTCTGGTCTAGCAGTAATGCAGCCAACTCCAGACCACTTGCTAATGCCCTGGAGTCTGGTCTAGCAGTAATGCAGCCAACTCCAGACCACTTGCTAATGTCCTGGAGTCTGGTCTAGCAGTAATGCAGCTAACTCCAGACCACTTGCTAATGTCCTGGAGTCTGGTCTAGCAGTAATGCAGCCAACTCCAGACCACTTGCTAATGTCCTGGAGTCTGGTCTAGCAGTAATGCAGCCAACTCATCCCCCTTGCTAATGTCCTGGAGTCTGGTCTAGCAGTAATGCAGCCAACTCATCCCCCTTGCTAATGTCCTGGAGTCTGGTCTAGCAGTAATGCAGCCAACTCATCCCCCTTGCTAATGTCCTGGAGTCTGGTCTAGCAGTAATGCAGCCAACTCATCCCCCTTGCTAATGCCCTGGAGTCTGGTCTAGCAGTAATGCAGCCAACTCCAGACCACTTGCTAATGTCCTGGAGTCTGGTCTAGCAGTAATGCAGCCAACTCATCCCCCTTGCTAATGTCCTGGAGTCTGGTCTAGCAGTAATGCAGCCAACTCCAGACCACTTGCTAATGCCCTGGAGTCTGGTCTAGCAGTAATGCAGCCAACTCCAGACCACTTGCTAATGTCCTGGAGTCTGGTCTAGCAGTAATGCAGCCAACTCATCCCCCTTGCTAATGTCCTGGAGTCTGGTCTAGCAGTAATGCAGCCAACTCCAGACCACTTGCTAATGCCCTGGAGTCTGGTCTAGCAGTAATGCAGCCAACTCATCCCCCTGGCTAATGTCCTGGAGTCTGGTCTGGCAGTAATGCAGCCAACTCATCCCCCTGGCTAATGTCCTGGAGTCTGGTCTAGCAGTAATGCAGCCAACTCATCCCCCTTGCTAATGTCCTGGAGTCTGGTATATCAGTAATGCAGCCAACTCATCCCCCTTGCTAATGTCCTGGAGTCTGGTCTAGCAGTAATGCAGCCAACTCATCCCCCTTGCTAATGCCCTGGAGTCTGGTCTAGCAGTAATGCAGCCAACTCATCCCCCTTGCTAATGTCCTGGAGTCTGGTCTAGCAGTAATGCAGCCAACTCCAGACCACTTGCTAATGTCCTGGAGTCTGGTCTGGCAGTAATGCAGCCAACTCATCCCCCTTGCTAATGTCCTGGAGTCTGGTCTAGCAGTATTGCAGCCAACTCCAGACCACTTGCTAATGTCCTGGAGTCTGGTCTAGCAGTAATGCAGCCAACTCATCCCCCTTGCTAATGTCCTGGAGTCTGGTCTAGCAGTAATGCAGCTAACTCCAGACCACTTGCTAATGTCCTGGAGTCTGGTCTAGCAGTAATGCAGCCAACTCCAGACCACTTGCTAATGTCCTGGAGTCTGGTCTAGCAGTAATGCAGCCAACTCATCCCCCTTGCTAATGTCCTGGAGTCTGGTCTAGCAGTAATGCAGCCAACTCATCCCCCTTGCTAATGTCCTGGAGTCTGGTCTAGCAGTAATGCAGCCAACTCATCCCCCTTGCTAATGTCCTGGAGTCTGGTCTAGCAGTAATGCAGCCAACTCATCCCCCTTGCTAATGCCCTGGAGTCTGGTCTAGCAGTAATGCAGCCAACTCCAGACCACTTGCTAATGTCCTGGAGTCTGGTCTAGCAGTAATGCAGCCAACTCATCCCCCTTGCTAATGTCCTGGAGTCTGGTCTAGCAGTAATGCAGCCAACTCCAGACCACTTGCTAATGCCCTGGAGTCTGGTCTAGCAGTAATGCAGCCAACTCCAGACCACTTGCTAATGTCCTGGAGTCTGGTCTAGCAGTAATGCAGCCAACTCATCCCCCTTGCTAATGTCCTGGAGTCTGGTCTAGCAGTAATGCAGCCAACTCCAGACCACTTGCTAATGCCCTGGAGTCTGGTCTAGCAGTAATGCAGCCAACTCATCCCCCTGGCTAATGTCCTGGAGTCTGGTCTGGCAGTAATGCAGCCAACTCATCCCCCTGGCTAATGTCCTGGAGTCTGGTCTAGCAGTAATGCAGCCAACTCATCCCCCTTGCTAATGTCCTGGAGTCTGGTATATCAGTAATGCAGCCAACTCATCCCCCTTGCTAATGTCCTGGAGTCTGGTCTAGCAGTAATGCAGCCAACTCATCCCCCTTGCTAATGCCCTGGAGTCTGGTCTAGCAGTAATGCAGCCAACTCATCCCCCTTGCTAATGTCCTGGAGTCTGGTCTAGCAGTATTGCAGCCAACTCCAGACCACTTGCTAATGTCCTGGAGTCTGGTCTAGCAGTAATGCAGCCAACTCATCCCCCTTGCTAATGTCCTGGAGTCTGGTCTAGCAGTAATGCAGCTAACTCCAGACCACTTGCTAATGTCCTGGAGTCTGGTCTAGCAGTAATGCAGCCAACTCCAGACCACTTGCTAATGTCCTGGAGTCTGGTCTAGCAGTAATGCAGCCAACTCATCCCCCTTGCTAATGTCCTGGAGTCTGGTCTAGCAGTAATGCAGCCAACTCATCCCCCTTGCTAATGTCCTGGAGTCTGGTCTAGCAGTAATGCAGCCAACTCATCCCCCTTGCTAATGTCCTGGAGTCTGGTCTAGCAGTAATGCAGCCAACTCATCCCCCTTGCTAATGCCCTGGAGTCTGGTCTAGCAGTAATGCAGCCAACTCCAGACCACTTGCTAATGTCCTGGAGTCTGGTCTAGCAGTAATGCAGCCAACTCATCCCCCTTGCTAATGTCCTGGAGTCTGGTTTAGCAGTAATGCAGCCAACTCCAGACCACTTGCTAATGCCCTGGAGTCTGGTCTAGCAGTAATGCAGCCAACTCCAGACCACTTGCTAATGTCCTGAGTCTGGTCTAGCAGTAATGCAGCCAACTCATCCCCCTTGCTAATGTCCTGGAGTCTGGTCTAGCAGTAATGCAGCCAACTCCAGACCACTTGCTAATGCCCTGGAGTCTGGTCTAGCAGTAATGCAGCCAACTCATCCCCCTGGCTAATGTCCTGGAGTCTGGTCTGGCAGTAATGCAGCCAACTCATCCCCCTGGCTAATGTCCTGGAGTCTGGTCTAGCAGTAATGCAGCCAACTCATCCCCCTTGCTAATGTCCTGGAGTCTGGTATATCAGTAATGCAGCCAACTCATCCCCCTTGCTAATGTCCTGGAGTCTGGTCTAGCAGTAATGCAGCCAACTCATCCCCCTTGCTAATGCCCTGGAGTCTGGTCTAGCAGTAATGCAGCCAACTCATCCCCCTTGCTAATGTCCTGGAGTCTGGTCTAGCAGTAATGCAGCCAACCCCAGACCACTTGCTAATGCCCTGGAGTCTGGTCTAGCAGTAATGCAGCCAACTCCAGACCACTTGCTAATGCCCTGGAGTCTGGTCTAGCAGTAATGCAGCCAACTCATCCCCCTGGCTAATGTCCTGGAGTCTGGTCTAGCAGTAATGCAGCCAACTCATCCCCCTTGCTAATGTCCTGGAGTCTGGTCTAGCAGTAATGCAGCCAACTCATCCCCCTTGCTAATGCCCTGGAGTCTGGTCTAGCAGTAATGCAGCCAACTCATCCCCCTTGCTAATGTCCTGGAGTCTGGTCTAGCAGTAATGCAGCCAACTCCAGACCACTTGCTAATGCCCTGGAGTCTGGTCTAGCAGTAATGCAGCCAACTCCAGACCACTTGCTAATGTCCTGGAGTCTGGTCTAGCAGTAATGCAGCCAACTCATCCCCCTTGCTAATGTCCTGGAGTCTGGTCTAGCAGTAATGCAGCCAACTCCAGACCACTTGCTAATGCCCTGGAGTCTGGTCTAGCAGTAATGCAGCCAACTCATCCCCCTGGCTAATGTCCTGGAGTCTGGTCTGGCAGTAATGCAGCCAACTCATCCCCCTGGCTAATGTCCTGGAGTCTGGTCTAGCAGTAATGCAGCCAACTCATCCCCCTTGCTAATGTCCTGGAGTCTGGTCTATCAGTAATGCAGCCAACTCATCCCCCTTGCTAATGTCCTGGAGTCTGGTCTAGCAGTATTGCAGCCAACTCCAGACCACTTGCTAATGTCCTGGAGTCTGGTCTAGCAGTAATGCAGCCAACTCCAGACCACTTGCTAATGCCCTGGAGTCTGGTCTAGCAGTAATGCAGCCAACTCCAGACCACTTGCTAATGCCCTGGAGTCTGGTCTAGCAGTAATGCAGCCAACTCCAGACCACTTGCTAATGTCCTGGAGTCTGGTCTAGCAGTAATGCAGCCAACTCATCCTCCTTGCTAATGTCCTGGAGTCTGGTCTAGCAGTAATGCAGCCAACTCATCCTCCTTGCTAATGTCCTGGAGTCTGGTCTAGCAGTAACGCAGCCAACTCATCCCCCTTGCTAATGTCCTGGAGTCTGGTCTAGCAGTAATGCAGCCAACTCATCCCCCTTGCTAATGCCCTGGAGTCTGGTCTAGCAGTAATGCAGCCAACTCATCCCCCTTGCTAATGTCCTGGAGTCTGGTCTAGCAGTAATGCAGCCAACTCATCCCCCTTGCTAATGTCCTGGAGTCTGGTCTGGCAGTAATGCAGCCAACTCATCCCCCTTGCTAATGTCCTGGAGTCTGGTCTGGCAGTAATGCAGCCAACTCATCCCCCTTGCTAATGTCCTGGAGTCTGGTCTAGCAGTAATGCAGCCAACTCATCCCCCTTGCTAATGTCCTGGAGTCTGGTCTAGCAGTAATGCAGCCAACTCATCCCCCTTGCTAATGTCCTGGAGTCTGGTCTAGCAGTAATGCAGCCAACTCATCCCCCTTGCTAATGTCCTGGAGTCTGGTCTAGCAGTAATGCAGCCAACTCCAGACCACTTGCTAATGTCCTGGAGTCTGGTCTAGCAGTAATGCAGCCAACTCCAGACCACTTGCTAATGTCCTGGAGTCTGGTCTAGCAGTAATGCAGCCAACTCCAGACCACTTGCTAATGTCCTGGAGTCTGGTCTAGCAGTAATGCAGCCAACTCATCCCCCTGGCTAATGTCCTGGAGTCTGGTCTAGCAGTATTGCAGCCACTTGGCGACTGGGCTTTGATTTAGTGATATTATTCAGTTGACTAAATATTGTATCGAATTGTTTTGATAATGTCGCACTATTATTTTTGTGCCAGTTGGCTGTACCTGCACCAAAACTCCAGTATTTTTCCTTCATAGACATTGTTGTGCTAGGCTACATCCAGACTGGCTGAGAGAAAGACAACCAACTAGAGAGAGACAGAGGAGAGAGAGACAGAGGATTCGTCTCTTTACATTAAAATGGAAGAACATTAGGTACTAAAGTTCTCTATCTTCTTTTTAAACAGGGAGACCATTTTTTCAGCATTTGTATGTCCATGACTGATTAAAACTTGTTTTCTCATGAGAGAGAGAGAGAGCGAGAGAAAGAGAGAGATGACTGTAGCTGGCAGAGTGACCGAACGAGATCTATCTGGTTGAGGAGGGGGTTTCTATGGAAACTATTAGGCTCTAACCACTCTCGCCTGCCTGCTGAACAACACCATGTACTAGACCGGTAACAACAACACAAACAGGATGCCTACACCCTAAAAATAATACTGTTCAGAACATATTTAATTGATTGTATATAACAAGTAAGAACTCGCTGTAATGAGAAAGCTTTTTACTTGGGTTTTCCCCCTGAATAAAATGTATCCCGTCATCAACAGAACAAAAAGCCACTCTGGGTTCATTGAATTGATAAAACCTACTTTTCATATATCCGTTGTCCCCTCATGAAGACCTTGGCTTCGTTGTCCAGCGGAAACGTCCCGTCGTCTTTCCTGAAGCGATAGAACAGTTTCATGTCTTTGAACTCCTTGTGCTCGTCACAAACTGCAACACAAAAAGAGGAACAATGTTTGTTTACATTTAGTGACCTGATAATTGCGTCATATTTCCCCCCCCCCCCCCCCACACACTGACAGCCCACTAAACAGAGCTGAGTTAGCTAACTGCTAATGGCCTCCTCTTTCCCCCCACACTAACAGCCCATTAAACAGAGGCGAGTAGGCTAACTGCTAATGGCCTCCTCTTTCCCCCACACTAACAGCCCACTAAACAGAGGCGAGTTAGCTAACTGCTAATGGCCTCCTCTTTCCCCCCACACTAACAGCCCACTAAACAGAGCTGAGTTAGCTAACTGCTAATGGCCTCCTCTTTTCCCCCCACACACTAACAGCCCACTAAACAGAGCTGAGTTAGCTAACTGCTAATGGCCTACTCTTTCCCCCACACTAACAGCCCACTAAACAGAGCTGAGTTAGCTAACTGCTAATGGCCTCCTCTTTTCCCCCCACACTAACAGCCCACTAAACAGAGCTGAGTTAGCTAACTGCTAATGGCCTCCTCTTTTCCTCCACACTAACAGCCCACTAAACAGAGCTGAGTTAGCTAACTGCTAATGGCCTCCTCTTTTCCCCCCACACTAACAGCCCACTAAACAGAGCTGAGTTAGCTAACTGCTAATGGCCTCCTCTTTTCCCCCCACACTAACAGCCCACTAAACAGAGCTGAGTTAGCTAACTGCTAATGGCCTCCTCTTTTCCCCCCACTAAACAGAGGCGAGTTTACCCGAAAGCTTCGTAGTTAATGCCATTACGTTTCTCTCGACAACCCAGAGCCTGTCAATCCTCTGAAGTGAACGAAATTTGCCAAATGAAGCACTTTGCTGTTCTTTGAGTGGTGAGGTCTGAGTTTAAAATGTTATGTTAGCTACTCCGCTTTCTGGAAACTCATAGGTCATCAGACAGCAGCTACACACTGTGTATCCTTGACATACAGTATATATATATATATATAATATATAGTATATACTGTGTATCCTTGACATACAGTATATATATATATATATATATATATATATCTCTCTTCAACAAGACATTGTTGTGCTAGGCTACATCCAGACTGGCTGAGAGAAAGACAATCAACTAGAGAGAGACAGAGGAGAGAGAGAGAGACAGAGGAGAGAGAGAGAGAGGAGAGGAGAGAGAGAGAGACAGAGGAGAGAGAGAGAGACAGAGGAGAGAGAGAGCGAGAGACAGAGGAGAGAGAGAGCGAGAGACAGAGGAGAGAGAGAGAGACAGAGGAGAGAGAGAGAGACAGAGGAGAGAGAGAGAGAGAGGATTCGTCTCTTTACATTAAAATGGAAGAACATTAGGTACTAAACAGAACAAAACCACGTTTGAAACAGGCAGGGACTATCTGCATACAGAAAAACAAAACAACCTGACACAGAACATTTCCTGTTGAGTTCCCTAATGAATGACAACCAGATAGAAGTCATGTCAGAAGACTGTAGAGAAGCAGGTTTGTTATTGTTATTTTACTGCTGCTCTTTAATTACTTGTTACTTTTATTTCTTATTCTTATCCGTATTTTTTTTTTTTTAACTGCATTGTTGGTTAGGGGCTCGTAAGTAAGCATTTCACTGTAAGACGCATGTGACGATAAAATTGTATTTGAAGACCGTAGAGAAGCAGGATCTGGCTGTTCCCAGAAAACCCCAATCTCAGAGGAGTATTAATTAGGGCACACCATCACCAAATGCTTAGCAATGGAAAACTAAAAATGAGCATTTCTTATTGGACAGGTCCAGGAAATCTCTCCCCGTTTCAGTCCATTTGGTTCCTAATGAACACAGCCCAGACGTGGTCGTGTCAGAAGGCCCTACCGTGATGGATGATGCTTAGATCCAGGAGTTTCTGCATGATCTTGATGGCCGTGTCTCTGTCTGACGCCTCCTTGTGCTCCAGCAGCCAGTCGATCAGCTCCTTGGCCACAAAGCAGTTGGGATACGTCCTCAGGTGATGCCTGCGGTCCTTAACCACCTTCCCTTCATGGAGACGCAGCCTGTGGAACGAACAACACAACGTCAGGCTATTGACAAGCTGTACTCTCTCTCTCTCTCTCATGCTGTAACTACAATACACATGTTCAGGAAAAGATAAGACCTACAGCTAATAATGTAGACTACTCTTACATTATCTGTGGAACAACACAACGTCAGGCTATTGACATACAGTAGTGTAGCTTCTCTCTCTCTCTCCGTCATGTGTTGTAACTGTATCTACACAATTATGTTGCCTAGTGACATACCGCTCTCCCTCTCTCAATTCAAGGGGCTTTATTAGCATGGAAAAGATGTGTTAACGTTGCCAACGCAAGTGAAATAGATAATATACAAAAGTTACATAAAACAACAAACATTACACACTCACAGATGTTCCAAAAGAATAAAGACATTACAAATGTCATTATGTACACACACACACACACACACACACACACACACACACACACACACACACACACACACACACACACACACACACACACACACACACACACACACACACACACACACACACACACACACACACACATCCCCTCTCCTGTACAGTCTCTTATAACACAGCTTTGGCTGCACTGGTCTGTACTCCATGTTCTCTCAGGAAGGACATGCATGTACACGTATTGTGAATTCGTAGCACATGTTCCAGTTTCTTGGTAGTTGTCTTCAAGAGGAAGTGACAACAACCAAACAGTGTGGTGCACATTGGTGACCTCTGAACTGTGGTTATGTTAGATAGTCAGTGACACAACAGCATGCTGACTCACAGTATTGGCTGGGTTTTTTTTCCCTCTCCCTTTTGAAGTCAATAAGTTACACTTGTTTTATATCCTTCATTTTAAAAAATGGTTCATTTGAAGTTATGTAACGAGGATATTCAGATCATTCTGCTTATGAGTGCAGTGTGTAGGGATTATCAATGGGTTATGAAGCCTCTGTGTAACCTAGTAGGTTTTGCTCCTCAGATAAAAGTGTTGTTGGGTAGGACATCCGACAGACAGGTCTGAGGAGGATGTGGATGGATGAATTAGGATTGTGTTATGATTTCCTTATGTAGGCACAGTGCTTGTCATATGTTTGGATACACCTACTCATTTCAGTTAAAAAAAAAGATATTTTCTACATTGTAGAATAATAGTGAAGACATCAAAACTATGACAGAACACATATGGAATCATGTAGTAACCAGAAAAGTGTTAAATCAAAATATATTTGATGTTCTTCAAATTAGCTCCCCTTTGCATTGATGACAGCATTGCACACTGTAGGCATTCTCTCCAGGTAGTCACCTGGAATGCATTTAAATTAACAGGTGTGCCTTGTTAAGGTAATTTCTGGAATGTCTTTCCTTCTGTGTTTGAGCCAATCAGATGTGTTGTGACAAAGTAGTGGTGGTATACAGAAGATAGCCCTATTTGGTAAAATACCAACTCCATATTATGGCAAGAACAGCTCAAATAAGCAAAGAGAAACGACAGACCATCATTACTTTAAGACTTGGAGGTCAGACAATTTCACGAACTTCTAAAGCTTTTTGCAGTGCAGTCGCAAAAACCATCAAGCGCTATGATGAAACTGTTTCTCATGAGGACCAACACAGGAAAGGAAGACCCAGAGTTACCTCTGCTATAATGAAACTGTCTCTCATGAGGACCACCACAGGAAAGGAAGACCCAGAGTTACCTCTACTGCAGAGAATAAGTTCATTAGAGATACCTGCCTCAGAAATTGCAGCCCAAATAAAAGCTACAGAGTTTAAGTAACAGACACATCTCAACATCAACTGTTCAGAGGAGACTGTGTGAATCAGGCCTTCATGGTCAAATTTCTGCAAAGAAACCACTACTAAAGGACACCGATAAGAAGAAGAGACTTGCTTGGGCCAAGAAACAGGAGCAATGGACATTAGACCGGTGGACATTAGACCAATGGACATTAGACCAGTGGACATTAGACCAGTGGAAATCTGTCCTTTGGTCTGACGGGTCCAACATTTTGATTTCTGGTCCCAACCACTCTGTCATTATGAGACGCAGAGTAGGTGAACGGATGATCTCTGCATGTGTATTTCCCACAGAAGCATTGAGTAGGAGGTGTGATGGTGCTTTCCTGGTGACACTGTCTGATTTATTTAGAATTTAAGACACACTTAACCAGCATGGCTACCACAGCATTCTGCAACGATACGCCATCCCATCTGGTTTGGGCTTAGTGGGACTATCATTTGTTTTTTTTCGATAGAACAACGATCCAACACACACCTCCAGGCTGTGTAAGGGCTATTTGACCAAGAAAGATAGTGATGGAGTGCTGCATCAGATGACCTGGCCTCCACAATCAACCCGACCTCTACCCAATTGAGATGGTTTGGGATGAGTTGGACCGCAGCGTGAAGGAAAAGCAGCCAACAAGTGCTCAGCATTTGTGGGAACTCCTTCAAGACTGTTGGAAAAGCATTCCAGGTGAAGCTGGTTGAGAGAATGCCAAGAGTGTGCAAAGATGTCATTAAGGCAAAGGGTGGCTACTTTGAAGAATCTACGATATAAAACACTTTTTTTCATTACTACACAATTTCATGCGTGTTATTTCATCGTTTTGATGTCTTGAAAATAGTCCAAATAAAAAACCCTTGAATGAGTAGGTGTTTTCAAACGTTTGACTGCATACTGTTTGTCTGCCCTAAAGTGGACAGGTCTGAGGAGGATGGACAGAGGGATAAAGTAGACAGGTCTGAGGAGGATGGACAGAGGGATAAAGTAGACAGGTCTGAGGAGGATGGACAGAGGGATAAAGTAGACAGGTCTGAGGAGGATGGACAGAGGGATAAAGTAGACAGGTCTGAGGAGGATGGACAGAGGGATAAAGTAGACAGGTCTGAGGAGGATGGACAGAGGGATAAAGTGGACAGGTCTGAGGAGGATGGACAGAGGGATAAAGTAGACAGGTCTGAGGAGGATGGATGAAGAGATGTAGAAGTTCTTATGTAGGCGGTGCACTTCAAATAAAATGACAGGTGTCCTCATTAAAAATTAACTGAAACAGTCAAAAAATGAACAATTAACCATTTTTTAAAACTGATACCTCAGTATGTATAAGGGGCTGTTATGTAGGTGGTGCACGTCATATAAATCAGTCAGGTCTGAGTGATTTGGAGTGTCTGTCCAGGTCATTAAATGCACAGTAGAATAAATGTCCCAGGCCTCAGCAGACAGACAGGATAGAACAAGAACTCTTTACACACTCTGGGTTCCTTGTGTATTCTGGCTCCTCTTTCAGTACGAAGATGACGAAAGACAGCAGATGTGCAACTAAATCGATCAGGAGAGGAGAGGTTGAGGCAGACGAGACAAAACTCATTGATTGGCCAACGAAAGTGAATCTAGATGTCAAAATGAATGACCTTAACAAGAACATTGTCTCAAAGTGTACCTACAGTACACGCGTTACTCCGCTATGAACAAATGTTATGTTGCCTCTTGGACTGACCCATGAACAACACTACAACTACAACCACTAGACGGCAGATTAGTTGAACAACAACCAGGAATAAAAAGGCATCTTCCTCAAGATGTGTCCTGAATAG
The DNA here is from genome assembly GCF_045791955.1 of Oncorhynchus clarkii lewisi. Classification (NCBI taxonomy): domain Eukaryota; kingdom Metazoa; phylum Chordata; class Actinopteri; order Salmoniformes; family Salmonidae; genus Oncorhynchus; species Oncorhynchus clarkii. The sequence continues at coordinate 74,392 of NW_027258083.1, read as the reverse complement.
CTCGTGTGTTTATCGGGGTGATTCACTATAATGTTAAAATGGAGAAAGTCAACAAAACAGCCATTGTTCATTACAGCTGCTCCACTGGCTCTTTTGGGTCTCTGTAGAATCTACTACTGTCTAGAGTCTCCTGGATTAGAGGTCTCTCTAGAATCTACTACTGTCTAGCGTCTCCTGGATTAGAGGTCTCTGTAGAATCTACTACTGTCTAGCGTCTCCTGGATTAGAGGTCTCTAGAATCTACTACTGTCTAGCTGGATTAGAGGTCTCTGTAGAATCTACTGCTGTCTAGTGTCTCCTGGATTAGAGGTCTCTGTAGAATCTACTGCTGTCTAGCGTCTCCTGGATTAGAGGTCTCTAGAATCTACTACTGTCTAGTGTCTCCTGGATTAGAGGTCTCTGTAGAATCTACTACTGTCTAGCGTCTCCTGGATTAGAGGTCTCTAGAATATACTACTGTCTAGCTGGATTAGAGGTCTCTGTAGAATCTACTGCTGTCTAGTGTCTCCTGGATTAGAGGTCTCTGTAGAATCTACTGCTGTCTAGCGTCTCCTGGATTAGAGATCTCTGTAGAATCTACTACTGTCTAGCGTCTCCTGGATTAGAGACCTATGTAGAATCTACTACTGTCTAGCGTCTCCTGGATTAGAGACCTATGTAAAATCTACTACTGTCTAGCGTCTCCTGGATTAGAGACCTATGTAAAATCTACTACTGTCTAGTGTCTCCTGGATTAGAGACCTATGTAAAATCTACTACTGTCTAGTGTCTCCTGGATTAGAGACCTATGTAAAATCTACTACTGTCTAGTGTCTCCTGGATTAGAGGTCTCTGTAGAATCTACTACTGTCTAGCTGGATTAGAGGTCTCTGTAGAATCTACTACTGTCTAGCTGGATTAGAGGTCTCTGTAGAATCTACTACTGTCTAGCTGGATTAGAGGTCTCTGTAGAATCTACTACTGTCTAGCTGGATTAGAGGTCTCTGTAGAATCTACTACTGTCTAGCTGGATTAGAGGTATCTGTAGAATCTACTACTGTCTAGCTGGATTAGAGGTATCTGTAGAATCTACTACTGTCTAGCTGGATTAGAGGTCTCTGTAGAATCTACTACTGTCTAGCTGGATTAGAGGTCTCTGTAGAATCTACTACTGTCTAGCTGGATTAGAGGTCTCTGTAGAATCTACTACTTTCTAGCTGGATTAGAGGTCTCTGTAGAATCTACTACTGTCTAGTGTCTCCTGGATTAGAGGTCTCTGTAGAATCTACTACTGTCTAGCGTCTCCTGGATTAGAGGTCTCTGTAGAATCTACTACTGTCTAGCTGGATTAGAGGTCTCTGTAGAATATACTACTGTCTGGCTGGATTAGAGGTCTCTGTAGAATCTACTACTGTCTAGCTGGATTAGAGGTCTCTGTATAATCTACTACTGTCTAGTGTCTCCTGGATTAGAGGTCTCTGTAGAATCTACTACTGTCTAGCTGGATTAGAGGTCTCTCTAGAATCTACTACTGTCTAGCTGGATTAGAGGTCTCTGTAGAATCTACTACTGTCTAGTGTCTCCTGGATTAGAGGTCTCTGTAGAATCTACTACTGTCTAGCTGGATTAGAGGTCTCTCTAGAATCTACTACTGTCTAGAGTCTCCTGGATTAGAGGTCTCTATAATCTACTACTGTCTCCTGGATTAGAGGTCTCTATAATCTACTACTGTCTCCTGGATTAGAGGTCTCTGTAGAATCTACTACTGTCTAGAGTCTCCTGGATTAGAGGTCTCTGTAGAATCTACTGCTGTCTAGCGTCTCCTGGATTAGAGGTCTCTAGAATCTACTACTGTCTAGCGTCTCCTGGATTAGATTTGGCAGCTCAGTCCGAGCCTCGAGGCCCTATAGGGCTCTCGTCAAAGTAGTGCACTATGTAGCGAGTAACCTAAACCCACAGGGCAACCTGCCATGAATCCACACGGCTTGGTTTCCTCATTAGAATTATAAAGCCAGGGGTCAAAAATATCATTCTAACCCTACAGAATCCAAGGAAGTTTATGTCCTGTTATAATGTTTAAGTTTGTATTTATTTAACTAGGCAAGTCAGTTAAGAACAAAGTCTTATTTACAATGATGTCCTACCAGGGAACAGTGGGTTAACTAGTTCAGGGGAACAGTGGGTTAACTAGTTCAGGGGAACAGTGGGTTAACTAGTTCAGGGGAACAGTGGGTTAACTAGTTCAGGGGAAGAACAACAGCTTTTTACCTTGTCAACTCAGGGATTCGATCTAGCAACCTGTCGGTTACTGGCCCAACACACTGACCACTAGGCTACCTGCCGATTAGCTACGAGCTAATCTTCAGCACGTCTTGTACTCTTGTTCAACTGGGCCAAAAGGAGGCAGGTGCACTATGTTCAGCTGTGACCAATTATTCCAGCTAGTGGTAGCCAGTGGCCAGCAACATCTGTGTCGGCATGTCTAAGACAGGGCACCGTATTCCCATACACTAGAAAGGCAACAGGGGGCCATTTGGGAGGCAGACATAGCCTATCCCCAGATGACCTCTAGTCAATGATATGATTTAGAGACATAAGTCTTCCTGTTCTTAGTTACATTAAGCATGAGGTTATCACTTTGTTGGGAGAAAAACATGCAAACTAGACCAGACTAGTACTGTGGTAGGTTAAAAGTAGGGCCAGGGAGACCAGACTAGTACTGTGGTAGGTTAAAAGTAGGGCCAGGGAGACCAGACTAGTACTGTGCCATGCTGTGGCAGGTTAAGAGTAGGGCCAACTAGACCAGACTACTACTGTTCCATGCTGTGGTAGGTTAAGAGTAGGGCCAACTAGACCAGACCAGTACTGTGCCATGCTGTGGTAGGTTAAGAGTAGGGCCAACTAGACCAGACCAGTACTGTGCCATGCTGTGGTAGGTTAAGAGTAGGGCCAACTAGACCAGACTAGTACTGTGCCATGCTGTGGTAGGTTAAGAGTAGGGCCAACTAGACCAGACTAGTACTGTGCCATGCTGTGGTAGGTTAAGAGTAGGGCCAACTAGACCAGACTAGTACTGTGCCATGCTGTGGTAGGTTAAGAGTAGGGCCAACTAGACCAGACCAGTACTGTGCCATGCTGTGGTAGGTTAAGAGTAGGGCCAACTAGACCAGACTAGTACTGTGCCATGCTGTGGTAGGTTAAGAGTAGGGCCAACTAGACCAGGCCAGTACTGTGCCATGCTGTGGCAGGTTAAGAGTAGGGCCAACTAGACCAGACTAGTACTGTGCCATGCTGTGGTAGGTTAAAAGTAGGGCCAGGGAGACCAGACCAGTACTGTGCCATGCTGTGGTAGGTTAAGAGTAGGGCCAGGGAGACCAGACCAGTACTGTGCCATGCTGTGGTAGGTTAAGAGTAGGGCCAGGGAGACCAGACTACTACTGTGCCATGCTGTGGTAGGTTAAAAGTAGGGCCAGGGAGACCAGACCAGTACTGTGCCATGCTGTGGTAGGTTAAGAGTAGGGCCAACTAGACCAGACTAGTACTATGCCATGCTGTGGTAGGTTAAGAGTAGGGCCAGGGAGACCAGACTAGTACTGTGCCATGCTGTGGTAGGTTAAGAGTAGGGCCAGGGAGACCAGACTAGTACTGTGGTAGGTTAAGAGTAGGGCCAGGGAGACCAGACTAGTACTGTGCCATGCTGTGGTAGGTTAAGAGTAGGGCCAGGGAGACCAGACCAGTACTGTGCCATGCTGTGGTAGGTTAAGAGTAGGGCCAGGGAGACCAGACTAGTACTGTGGTAGGTTAAGAGTAGGGCCAACTAGACCAGACTAGTACTGTGCCATGCTGTGGTAGGTTAAAAGTAGGGCCAACTAGACCAGACCAGTACTGTGCCATGCTGTGGTAGGTTAAAAGTAGGGCCAGGGAGACCAGACCAGTACTGTGCCATGCTGTGGTAGGTTAAGAGTAGGGCCAGGGAGGCCAGACCAGTACTGTGCCATGCTGTGGTAGGTTAAGAGTAGGGCCAGGGAGACCAGACTACTACTGTGCCATGCTGTGGTAGGTTAAAAGTAGGGCCAGGGAGACCAGACCAGTACTGTGCCATGCTGTGGTAGGTTAAGAGTAGGGCCAACTAGACCAGACCAGTACTGTGCCATGCTGTGGTAGGTTAAGAGTAGGGCCAACTAGACCAGACTAGTACTGTGCCATGCTGTGGTAGGTTAAGAGTAGGGCCAGGGAGACCAGACCAGTACTGTGCCATGCTGTGGTAGGTTAAGAGTAGGGCCAGGGAGACCAGACCAGTACTGTGCCATGCTGTGGTAGGTTAAGAGTAGGGCCAGGGAGACCAGACTACTACTGTGCCATGCTGTGGTAGGTTAAGAGTAGGGCCAGGGAGACCAGACTAGTACTGTGGTAGGTTAAGAGTAGGGCCAGGGAGACCAGACTAGTACTGTGCCATGCTGTGGTAGGTTAAGAGTAGGGCCAGGGAGACCAGACCAGTACTGTGCCATGCTGTGGTAGGTTAAGAGTAGGGCCAGGGAGACCAGACTAGTACTGTGGTAGGTTAAGAGTAGGGCCAACTAGACCAGACTAGTACTGTGCCATGCTGTGGTAGGTTAAAAGTAGGGCCAACTAGACCAGACCAGTACTGTGCCATGCTGTGGTAGGTTAAAAGTAGGGCCAGGGAGACCAGACCAGTACTGTGCCATGCTGTGGTAGGTTAAGAGTAGGGCCAGGGAGACCAGACCAGTACTGTGCCATGCTGTGGTAGGTTAAGAGTAGGGCCAGGGAGACCAGACTACTACTGTGCCATGCTGTGGTAGGTTAAAAGTAGGGCCAGGGAGACCAGACCAGTACTGTGCCATGCTGTGGTAGGTTAAGAGTAGGGCCAACTAGACCAGACCAGTACTGTGCCATGCTGTGGTAGGTTAAGAGTAGGGCCAACTAGACCAGACTAGTACTGTGCCATGCTGTGGTAGGTTAAGAGTAGGGCCAGGGAGACCAGACTAGTACTGTGGTAGGTTAAGAGTAGGGCCAGGGAGACCAGACTAGTACTGTGCCATGCTGTGGTAGGTTAAGAGTAGGGCCAGGGAGACCAGACCAGTACTGTGCCATGCTGTGGTAGGTTAAGAGTAGGGCCAGGGAGACCAGACTAGTACTGTGGTAGGTTAAGAGTAGGGCCAACTAGACCAGACTAGTACTGTGCCATGCTGTGGTAGGTTAAAAGTAGGGCCAACTAGACCAGACCAGTACTGTGCCATGCTGTGGTAGGTTAAAAGTAGGGCCAGGGAGACCAGACCAGTACTGTGCCATGCTGTGGTAGGTTAAGAGTAGGGCCAGGGAGACCAGACCAGTACTGTGCCATGCTGTGGTAGGTTAAGAGTAGGGCCAGGGAGACCAGACCAGTACTGTGCCATGCTGTGGTAGGTTAAGAGTAGGGCCAGGGAGACCAGACTAGTACTGTGGTAGGTTAAGAGTAGGGCCAGGGAGACCAGACTAGTACTGTGGTAGGTTAAGAGTAGGGCCAGGGAGACCAGACTAGTACTGTGCCATGCTGTGGTAGGTTAAGAGTAGGGCCAGGGAGACCAGACTAGTACTGTGCCATGCTGTGGTAGGTTAAGAGTAGGGCCAGGGAGACCAGACCAGTACTGTGCCATGCTGTGGTAGGTTAAGAGTAGGGCCAACTAGACCAGACTAGTACTGTGCCATGCTGTAGTAGGTTAAGAGTAGGGCCAACTAGACCAGACCAGTACTGTGCCATGCTGTGGTAGGTTAAGAGTAGGGCCAACTAGATCAGACCAGTACTGTGCCATGCTGTGGTAGGTTAAGAGTAGGGCCAGGGAGACCAGACTAGTACTATGCCATGCTGTGGTAGGTTAAGAGTAGGGCCAGGGAGACCAGACCAGTACTGTGCCATGCTGTGGTAGGTTAAGAGTAGGGCCAGGGAGACCAGACCAGTACTGTGCCATGCTGTGGTAGGTTAAAAGTAGGGCCAGGGAGAATACTCGTTAGTATCGTGGCAGGTTAAGAGTAGGGCCAGGGAGAATACTCGTTAGTATCGTGGCAGGTTAAGAGTAGGGCCAGGAGAATACTCGTTAGTATCGTGGCAGGTTAAGAGTAGGGCCAGGGAGAATACTCGTTAGTATCGTGGCAGGTTAAGAGTAGGGCGAGGGAGAATACTCGTTAGTATCGTGGCAGGTTAAGAGTAGGGCCAGGGAGAATACTCGTTAGTATCGTGGCAGGTTAAGAGTAGGGCCAGGGAGACCAGACCAGTACTGTGGCAGGTTAAGAGTAGGGCCAGGGAGAATACTCGTTAGTATCGTGGCAGGTTAAGAGTAGGGCCAGGGAGAATACTCGTTAGTATCGTGGCAGGTTAAGAGTAGGGCCAGGGAGAATACTCGTTAGTATCGTGGCAGGTTAAGAGTAGGGCCAGGGAGAATACTCGTTAGTATCGTGGCATTGTGTTCCAGATAAAGCAGATTTAACTTCTTTAGGAAAACATTACGTTGTCATTCAGAGACACGTATTTATTTTCAAAGTTACAGCACACAATATTTTACACACAGCAGGTTTTTTAAAGGACAAAAAGAGTTTGGTCTGCTTCCCGTTTTCATTTTTGGCATAGAAAGATAAAATGCAATACTGATATTATCACAGCCCTAGTTAAAAGTGACCATTTTAGAGAGGGTCAAAGATTAACCACTGATAGGGAACACTGACATTGAGTTTATTGACTGACCTATATGATGATGAAGATAAAGATGTGTAAACACACAGCAACCCCCCCCCCCCCACACACACACACACATCCTGACAGGCGATAAAAACGTTTCAATGCCAATTATAAAGAGTAATTTCACTGATGTTGACACTCACTGCTATCTCACTATTTCAATCATGCTTTTTTATGGCACCCCTAATATGGGCCAAGGGTGTGTGTTCTGTTCCACAAATAGCAGGTGTTACTTCTCTTCCACTAAAACAAGCAGCAGTGTTCTTCGGACTGACACCACAATGAATGAATGGCTTTCAGTTACACAATGCAAAAAAAAACAACCTTTGAGACTTGAAATAATCACATTGTGTGCGTGCACTACGCCAGTACAATTCAATACACATTGGCATTGCAGAAAATGTATTGTATTTGTGCGTTGGTTTGAATGGGTACAATTCACGCCTTTGTTTGAAAAGCCGCAACACAGTTTGAACAGGATCATCCAGAGCTCTCAGCTCGAGCCAGCCACTCCTACCTCAACTGCTCTCCGGTGACGAGAACCTCCGCCATGCGCTCGAGCTCCGCAGCCTTCTTCTGCATTGTGTTCCCGATACCATCCATCTCTTTACAACTGTTAAAACACCGGAAATATTACTGGCACTGTAAATACTGTACACAAGCCAAAGGCATCATAGCCTGTGAAAACGAGCTACAGTACACCATGCATAGCTGCCTATCCTTATGTCATTGACAAGCCGTCAGAATAGCTCCACTGTACAGTACACCATACATAGCTGCCTATCCTTATGTCATTGACAGGCCGTCTGAATAGCTCCACTGTACAGTACACCATACATAGCTGCCTATCCTTGTCATTGACAAGCCGTCTGAATAGCTCCCCTGTACAGTACACCATACATAGCTGCCTATCCGTATGTCATTGACAAGCCGTCTGAATAGCTCCCCTGTATTCTGTCCTAATGACTGTAGCTATACTGTATCAGTGTCATAACTGACGTAACCAGTCATTCGTATATCCCCAAAAAAATTGCAGAATATCAACAGCACAATATATTGAAATAAACAGGATAGTTTAGATAACGTTAGCTCACAGTGCAATCATATCCTCCATGATCACAGGTAAAACACCCCTGCTGTGGTCCATCTCTGACACACATGTGCTGTAGTATTTGATCATTACGTGCACATTTAAATGCATAACATTTTTTCAAATAATTTACCTTGCAAACACCATGGATAAAAAATTGCTGATTTATTGTTCCTCGAGATAACGTTGTCCTAGATTTGCAAACCAGCAGCATAATGTGAGAAACGCATTTAAAAAAAACACGTTTCACACAGTGAAAAATGGACAGACGCTATCTATAGCTATGCAAGAGGGGATACTAGCTTGATGTTGAACTTCTTTTGTATTCTAAAAATGTAACTGGTCCGCTAACCATCTAAACGTATGCATATTATTTTCTCGTCCGTAAAGCTTCATTCAACGAACAGCGATTCCTTGTGAAATGTGCATAGATTTCTTCAGTAGTAATGAGCTCCACTCGGACCTCTGCCTCTGTTTACTACGCGATCCTACCATGAAAAGCACGTTGACACCGTGCAGGGTTGACGACTTTTTTCAGTGATTACAGCTATTGGCTCCTTGATTTGTCGCTAGAAGACGCTAGATTACGTTTTACCGTTTCCGCGACGGCGTCACATCACGAATTTGGCTTGATGCGGCACAACTGCGGTCCCCACGTCGCGTTTTCGCCCTCTTCCGCCGCACGCTGTGCCTCTCTTGATTATTGCCGCGTTCAAGTGCTAGTTGGAACTAAGAAACTCTGAAATGTCCGACTTGCTAATAGGTTGAAGTTATACACGCGTGCAACCAGGAAATGTCAGTTTCCTCGTTTCAACTAGTACGTGAACGCGGCATGTGAGTGCGTCGTTGATGTGACTAATGTTGCACAAGTAGCCTGCACCTTCAACCACTGTTGTTTGCGGCAGAATTGAGTGGAAAAAGTCGCTAAATGCTATTAAAATCATAGACACCCTCTGTGTCAAAACCCCAAAAGGCAGCCTGAAAAAAGAAAATCTGAATTTGTCGCTGGAATCCTTTACCAATAAAAGTCGCTGGAGGGGTCTGAAAACTCGCTTAATATAGCGACAAAGTTGCTAAATTGGCAACGCTCACAAGACAAGTGGGCATTGTGGAAGTAAACCAAGGAGGCGCGATATATGCAAATGTTACAGAATCGGATAAGTGGACTAGTCTCAAACCAACAAACTGCACTCACTCGGTGTGCTTAGCGAGCTAAATCAAGCGCATCGCCTTTGGCGCTATGGTTGGGCTCCATCTGATCATTTCCAGTGGTAGATTTCAGCACCGTGCACCCACGTCGGGTGAACTCGGCGTGCTGCGCGGACATAAATCGACTGTACTGTAGAAGGGACAACGTGACGTAATCGAGACTTTCATTGGCCTATGCCGCCGTCAATCGAATATGCCATCGTACTTCCGGTATATATTGCGGGAAAGTTAATCTAGCGAGAATCACATTTAGTTGGAGTACACTACAAAATAGGCTATTTCTCATTAAATTTAGCTCATATATTAGAACCAGATGTCGAGAACATTAGAAGAGGTGCAGGCGACCATACAAATCGCCAAACTAAAAGAGAATGATTTGCAGAACACAATTCACTGTTTGACTTTTGGAGAAAGCGTCTCGTCCGGAGACTACTGCCTGATGGAACTGGATGACACGCTCTGTAAACACATAGAAGCAGGAAAGAGGTAAAGTATCTGCATAGTTACAATGTAGCTAATTCAACATAAATACACAGTTAAGAGATTAAACACAGTTACGTTAATACACGTAGCTGGTTATGTTAATAGAAATGTGGCGGTGGGTTGTCTCTCCTAAACATTCGCAGGTGACTGGTTGGTTTACGCGAGATTTTGTTCTGGGTTCACAGATTACGTGTGTGTAGTGTGCGTTGGCAACCCACCTGGACTGTTACCGGACGTCTGCAGGCATTTGTTCCAACACATCTGATTCTATGATTGATCTTCCCCATCAGGACCTTGATAATCTGAATCAGGTGTGTTGGACTGAAACACACCTGATTCAAGTTTAAGGAGTCTACCGTTACTCCGTTAGTCCAAGGACCTTACATGTTCTGTTTAAAGGGCAAATTGTCTCCGGAAGCCAAAAACGGCCAAATGTTCAAACTAAACGTGAATCGATTCACACTTGCAGTACAGTTATATAAACATAAATCCCTCTACTTTTCATATCACATAAAAAATAATATTCCACAAAAACTGTACCGCAGGAGATGCGGGTTAACGTATAGACTGAGCGTCATGTCTCTTATTTAAACTCCTCCCCCTTCAGAATACCCCTTCATCCAATGACTCTTATGTGATGTAATGGAACTGAGTGTGATGGTCAAGGGCCACCCACCTACTACCTCTATAGGAGAAGGGTTGTCCAGCCCTGGCGAAAACAACTCATCCAGCTGTTGCCACTTTCTCTACACATCAACGTTAAAACAGTCTGTTTAACATTGACGAGTAGAGAGACTGTTTTAACGTTGAGTCTCTCTACACGTCAACGATCTCCACAATCTCTCTCTCCTTTATCCTTGTTCTCTACATGCAGCCTGGTTATCAGAGGAGACCAGGATGAGAGAGCTGTCCTGTGCAGTGAAGACACGACTTATGACCTGAAGATAGCCGACACCTCAAACCTCCTGCTGTTAGTGCCTGGCTGCCTGACTCCAGATCAGCTGACTACTGACAACCAGGCCAGCTCTCAGCTGGTCCATGCACAGGTAGGAGGAGTCTTATCAACTATCTGAACACAATGAATGTTTCTGGTGTGACAGCCATTTTGAAAATCACTGATCTGTTATTATATGTCTGTACAGTAGATATTACTTTAACATGCTGACACACGCACACTAAATAGCTATAGACATTCTAACACAGTGAGTTCATTGTGATGTATTACATGTTTTTCTAATGCACTGTGTTCACCTACATTAGTGGTTCCCAAACTTTTTATAGTCCCCGTACCCCTTCAAACGTTCAACCTCCAGCTGTACCCCCTCTAAGCACCAGGGTCAGCGCACTCTCAAATGTTGTTTTCTGCCATCATTGTAAAGCCTGCCGCACACACACACACTATACAATACATTTATTCAACAAGAATGAGTGAGTTTTTGTCACAACCCGGCTCGTTGGAAGTGACAAAGAGCTCTTATAGGACCAGGGCACAAATAATAATAATAATAATTTAATTTTGCTCTTTATTTAACCATCTTACATATAAAACCTTATTTGTTTATCGTAAATGGAGAATAACTCACCACAGGTTAATGAGAAGTGCCTGCTTGACAGGATGCACATAACTATGCGATGTTGGGTTGTATTGGAGAGAGTCTCAGTCTTAAATCATTTTCCACACACAGTCTGTGCCTGTATTTAGTTGTCATGCTAGTGAGAGCCGAGAATCCACTCCCTACATAGGTACGTGGTTGCAAAGGGCATCAGTGTCTTAACAGCGCGATTTCCCAATGCAGGATACTCTGAGCGAAGCCCCATCCAGAAATATGTCTGTGGCTTCTGATTTTAAATATAATTTATTCACAGAACCGCTTGTTGCAATCTCTGAGGCTCTCTTGTTCAGATATCGGTAAGTGGACTGGCAGCAGGGCACTAAAGGGATAACGAATCCAGTTTATTTCGGGAAAGTACCTGTGTAATTGCACACCCAGCTCGCACATTTGACATTGTCCGTAAACTTAAGTTAATTTGCACACAAAATTCATACAATGATGGAAAGACCTGTGTGTTGTCCTTGTTCCAACTTTTTAATCAGCATCAATTTTGTTCTGCACATTGAATATAGTTACAAAGAGTCCCTGTAGTCCTACATTCAGATCATTCAGGTGAAAAAAAACATCACCCAGATAGGCCAGTCATGTGAGAAACTCATCATCATGCAGGTGGTCAGACAAGTGAACATTTTGGTCAGTAAAGAACTTTAAGTTCTTCTCTCAATTCAAAGAAACGTGTCAATACTTTGCCCCTTGATAACCAGCGCAGTCTGTATGTTGTAAAAATTTTACATGGTCGCTGCCCATATCATTTGCATAATGCAGAAAATACACGAGAGTTCAGGGGCCTTGCTTTAACCAAGTTAACCATTTTCACTGTATTGTCCAAAACGTCTTTCAAGCTGTCAGGCATTCCTTTGGCAGCAAGAGCCTCTCTGTGGATGCTGCAGCGAACCCAAGAGCCTCTCTGTGGATGCTGCAGCGAACCCAAGAGCCTCTCTGTGGATGCTGCAGCGAACCCGAGAGCCTCTCTGTGGATGCTGCAGCGAACCCGAGAGCCTCTCTGTGGATGCTGCAGCGAACCCGAGAGCCTCTCGGTGGATGCTGCAGCGAACCCGAGAGCCTCTCGGTGGATGCTGCAGCGAACCCGAGAGCCTCTCGGTGGATGCTGCAGCGAACCCGAGAGCCTCTCGGTGGATGCTGCAGCGAACCCGAGAGCCTCTCGGTGGATGCTGCAGCGAACCCGAGAGCCTCTCGGTGGATGCTGCAGCGAACCCGAGAGCCTCTCGGTGGATGCTGCAGCGAACCCGAGAGCCTCTCGGTGGATGCTGCAGCGAACCCGAGAGCCTCTCGGTGGATGCTGCAGCGAACCCGAGAGCCTCTCGGTGGATGCTGCAGCGAACCCGAGAGCCTCTCGGTGGATGCTGCAGCGAACCCGAGAGCCTCTCGGTGGATGCTGCAGCGAACCCGAGAGCCTCTCGGTGGATGCTGCAGCGAACCCGAGAGCCTCTCGGTGGATGCTGCAGCGAACCCGAGAGCCTCTCGGTGGATGCTGCAGCGAACCCGAGAGCCTCTCGGTGGATGCTGCTTGACGTTACCACTCCACTATGTCTCCCTGTCATGGTTTTTGCGCCAACAGTACAGATACCAACACATCTTGACCACCAAAGTCCATTTGATGTCACTAAGCTGTCCAGCACTTTAAAAATATCCTCTTCTGTTGTCCTGGTTTCCAGAAGAGGATGTCTTCCTTAATTGACCCCCCCCCCCCATAAACGTAACGGACATACACCAGGAGCTGTGCCAGGCCCACCACGTCTGTTGACTCATCCAGCTGTAACGCACTGGCTCGTATGCGAAGCAGTAATTGTTTCAAAACATCTGCATGTCACTGATTTTCTCATGAAACAGTGTTTGATGAAGGCATTGTCTGTTTAGTTTTTGTTGGCCTTTTCCCACAGCATTGTCCTGCCATATCCACGGCAGCAGGAAGAATGAAGTCCTCCACAATAGTATGGGGTTTGCCTGTCCTAGCCACTCAGTAGCTCACCATATAAGACTCTTCTAGCCCCTTCTTATTACTGATATCAGTTGATTTTATACATGTCTAACTACTCAAAAGTCGTCTTTATTCTCGCTCAAAAAACTCCCGCGGCTTATTTTTCAAATTGTCATGTTTCGTTTCTAAATGTCTGCACAAGAGAGAAGGTTTCCTGTGAGAGAGTAACGGTTAATGTGATTGGATGTTAGTTATTTGACTAGGCTTCCTGTATTTGACATTGTGTTGTTATTTCGCTGAACACTAGATGGTTGAATTTTATTTTTGGCAGTGAAACGAGGCCAACTCAGGCGAGGGAAAAAAACCTCACCGTTGGAAAATATAAATGGACTGTTTGAAAATGTGAAGGGTTTTTATTTGGCGTACCCCCCCCCCCCCCCCCCCCCCCCCCCCCCAGTGTGAAATAATGTGCTGAAATGTATTCAGGACCTAAGAAATTACCCTTTTCCCAACAGATTTGGGGCTTTTCTAACAGTTACTGGGAGTTGAGAAAGCGCCATCCCAAACTAAAGAAGCTGAAGAGACTTCTGATGGAGGATCCGTACGAGGGCCCAGGTATCAGTGGGCAGGAGGATGTCACGGAGGGGAAGGTACTTATTAACTCTACTAGATTATATCCAGAGAGACTTACAGTCCATTCATCTTAAGGTAGGACTGTCACGTTCATAGTCGGTACAACTTTTCCTCAACAAAGCAACTATCAGCGAAGTTGGTGCCGCTAAGAAAAGACACGTACAGGAAAGGCCAGTACACGCTAGAACATCATCTCTACTGTACACGGAGTAAATGTCTGCCGCTACGCTACCGTTCTCTGTTTTTAAAAGCTTTCCTTTTGGTAGTCCCGTGTGGCTCAGTTGGTAGAACATGGACCTTCCAACGCCGGAGTTGTGGGTTCGATTCCCACGAGAGACCAGTACCAAAAAAAAAGTATGGCAATTTATGCACTCAGCACTGTAGGTCGCTCTGGATAAGAGTCTGCTAAATGACTCAAATGTACACTATGGGAGACCCGCTTGATAAAACGTTTCCTTTTGGCAGTACACTATGGGAGACCCGCTTGATAAAACGTTTCCTTTTGGCAGTACACTATGGGTGACCTGCTTGATAAAACGTTTCCTTTTGGCAGTACACTATGGGAGACCTGCTTGATAAAACGTTTCCTTTTGGCAGTACACTATGGGAGACCCGCTTGATAAAACGTTTCCTTTTGGCAGTACACTATGGGAGACCTGCTTGATAAAACGTTTCCTTTTGGCAGTACACTATGGGAGACCTGCTTGATAAAACGTTTCCTTTTGGCAGTACACTATGGGAGACCTGCTTGATAAAACGTTTCCTTTTGGCAGTACACTATGGGAGACCTGCTTGATAAAACGTTTCCTTTTGGCAGTACACTATGGGAGACCTGCTTGATAAAACGTTTCCTTTTGGCAGTACACTATGGGAGACCTGCTTGATAAAACGTTTCCTTTTGGCAGTACACTATGGGAGACCTGCTTGATAAAACGTTTCCTTTTGGCAGTACACTATGGGAGACCTGCTTGATAAAACGTTTCCTTTTGGCAGTACACTATGGGAGACCTGCTTGATAAAACGTTTCCTTTTGGCAGTACACTATGGGAGACCTGCTTGATAAAACGTTTCCTTTTGGCAGTACACTATGGGAGACCTGCTTGATAAAACGTTTCCTTTTGGCAGTACACTATGGGAGACCTGCTTGATAAAACGTTTCCTTTTGGCAGTACACTATGGGAGACCTGCTTGAAAGAATCCAAGCAAGCGAGGAGGAACTGGAGGCCCAACTACAGACTATTCATGCCTGTGAGGTCAACGGTAAGAATAATTCTCAAATCTTCCAAATGTTAATTTTCTCACAGTTTTTCCATTTAGATATGTGATCTACTGTATGTGGTTTGTGTCTATATACATGCTGGCCTTGGTGTGTCCACATGTATGAGGATGTTTGTTTGTCCTGTGCTCTTTTCACATGTTCCCCTCTTGTGTATTCCAGGCTACTGGAGGCTGTTGGATTTTGACTATGAGATGAAGCTACTGGGTCACATCACTCAGCTGGTGGACTCTGAGTCCTGGTCCTTCAGTAAAGTCCCTCTTCGTGTCAGTCTGGAGGAGTTAGGACGTCTGGAGCCACAGTAGGTGCAGTTAGGCAACGTTACGGCTGTCCCCTAGGGCGGCGCACAATTGGCCCAGTGTCGTCCTGGGTTTGGCCGGTGTAGGCCGTCCATTTTAAATAATGTTGCATGTAATTGTCATGACAACATTAAAAAGTGTGTGTGTGTGTGTGGCTAGGGAATACATGTATTTGTTTGATACTCATCCAAACCCCTTCTCCTGCCCAGGGAGATGATAGAGCACAGCTTGAACTGTTATGGACGGCGCTACACGGACAACGGTAAGTCAGAAAGTACTGTACGTTTTTAATGCTTTGGTGTGCTGTAGAGTGACACACAGCCAACTAACTACCTCTTCCCTCGTGCACTATTTTGGCTCTTCACAGCTATTTCATGGATATTAAACAGAAATGAAAATGTCGTAATTTTTCAGATGAGGTGTTCTTTGCGCTGAACGAGGACAAGGTGTGCAGAGCCACAGCTCAGATGCTGCTGCAGAACGCAGCGAAGTTCAACCTGGCAGAGTTCCAGGAGGTGTGGCAGCAAAGTGTCCCAGACGGGATGGGCACTAGACTGGACCAGCTGAAGGTAAGGACGGGGGTCAGACTGGCAGCTCACAGAGGGCATGGGCACTAGACTGGACCAGCTGAAGGTGAGGACGGGGGTCAGACTGGCAGCTCACAGAGGGATGGGCACTAGACTGGACCAGCTGAAGGTGAGGACGGGGGTCAGACTGGCAGCTCACAGAGGGATGGGCACTAGACTGGACCAGCTGAAGGTGAGGATGGGGGTCAGACTGGCAGCTCACAGGGATGGGCACTAGACTGGACCAGCTGAAGGTGAGGACGGGGGTCAGACTGGCAGCTCACAGAGGGATGGGCACTAGACTGGACCAGCTGAAGGTGAGGATGGGGGTCAGACTGGCAGCTCACAGGGATGGGCACTAGACTGGACCAGCTGAAGGTGAGGACGGGGGTCAGACTGGCAGCTCACAGAGGGATGGGCACTAGACTGGACCAGCTGAAGGTGAGGATGGGGTCAGACTGGCAGCTCACAGAGGGATGGGCACTAGACTGGACCAGCTGAAGGTGAGGATGGGGGTCAGACTGGCAGCTCACAGAGGGATGGGCCAGTTTTCCAGCTTGAACCTGGTCCAGAAAATGTAGGGAAAATGGCGTCGCATAGCTTCCAGAAAACAGTTGCTTTAAAATGAGGGATTTCGTGGCCAGTTTGAGGTTAGGATGTTTTTCTGCACACAGATTATGCATGTTTGAACTACACATGGACACATCCAGCCCAACTCGGGAGGTTGAAAGTATTCGGCCCCCTTGATCTTTGCGACCTTTTGCCACATTTCAGGCTTCAAACATAAAGATATACAACTGTATTTTTTTGTGAAGAATCAGCAACAAGTGGGACACAATCATGAAGTGGAACGACATTTATTGGATATTTCAAACTTTTTTAACAAATCAAAAACTGAAAAATTGGGCGTGCAAAATTATTCAGCCCCTTTACTTTCAGTGCAGCAAACTCTCTCCAGAAGTTCAGTGAGGATCTCTGAATGATCCAATGTTGACCTAAATGACTAATGATGATAAATACAATCCACCTGTGTAATCAAGTCTCTGTATAAATGCACCTGCACTGTGATAGTCTCAGAGGTCCGTTAAAAGCGCAGAGAGCATCATGAAGAACAAGGAACACACCAGGCAGGTCCGAGATACTGTTGTGAAGAAGTTTAAAGCCGGATTTGGATACAAAAAGATTTCCCGAGCTTTAAACATCCCAAGGAGCACTGTGCAAGCGATAATATTGAAATGGAAGGAGTATCAGACCACTGCAAATCTACCAAGACCTGGCCGTCCCTCTAAACTTTCAGCTCATACAAGGAGAAGACTGATCAGAGATGCAGCCAAGAGGCCCATGATCACTCTGGATGAACTGCAGAGATCTACAGCTGAGGTGGGAGACTCTGTCCATAGGACAACAATCAGTCGTATATTGCACAAATCTGGCCTTTATGGAAGAGTGGCAAGAAAGCCATTTCTTAAAGATATCCATAAAAAGTGTTGTTTAAAGTTTGCCACAAGCCACCTGGGAGACACACCAAACATGTGGAAGAAGGTGCTCTGGTCAGATGAAACCAAAATTGAACTTTTTGGCAACAATGCAAAACGTTATGTTTGGCGTAAAAGCAACACAGCTGAACACACCATCCCCACTGCCAAACATGGTGGTGGCAGCATCATGGTTTGGGCCTGCTTTTCTTCAGCAGGGACAGGGAAGATGGTTAAAATTGATGGGAAGATGGATGGAGCCAAATACAGGACCATTCTGGAAGAAAACCTGATGGAGTCTGCAAAAGACCTGAGACTGGGACGGAGATTTGTCTTCCAACAAGACAATGATCCAAAACATAAAGCAAAATCTACAATTGAATGGTTCAAAAATAAACATATCCAGGTGTTAGAATGGCCAAGTCAAAGTCCAGACCTGAATCCAATCGAGAATCTGTGGAAAGAACTGAAAACTGCTGTTCACAAATGCTCTCCATCCAACCTCACTGAGCTCGAGCTGTTTTGCAAGGAGGAATGGGAAAAAATGTCAGTCTCTCGATGTGCAAAACTGATAGAGACACACCCCAAGCGACTTACAGCTGTAATCGCAGCAAAAGGTGGCGCTACAAAGTATTAACTTAAGGGGGCTGAATAATTTTGCACGTCCAATTTTTCAGTGTTTGATTTGTTAAAAAAGTTTGAAATATCCAATAAATGTCGTTCCACTTCATGATTGTGTCCCACTTGTTGTTGATTCTTCACAAAAAATACAGTTTTATATCTTTATGTTTGAAGCCTGAAATGTGGCAAAAGGTCGCAAAGATCAAGGGGGCCGAATACTTTCGCAAGGCACTGTACTTACTAGTTAAAGTTCCAGAGCATGTCTTTAACCAACACTGTTTTGTTACATGTGGACTATTCTTAGATTCTACAGCAAAATATCTCATAATGGATGTTTACGTTTTTAGGCATTACAGCAGGTTTTATTTTAGCCTTAGAAATATGGTAATCACACATTTTTAAAGACGTGATGGTTGTTGGCAGACATGATTACAGGATTATCCAGATGGTTATGGGTTTCTATAGAGTCTAGCCCTTGTGGACCGCAGCTCCAAACCAGAGACCATATCTCTGCTGAGAGTGGAAGATCTTCCCGAGGACACACTGGAGAGATTCACCCACCTCTTCACCATGAGACAGAAGTGGACCGAGGAGGACATCACCCCTTACATACAGTGAGTAAAACTGAGCATCAGAATGACTGCTGTCTCTGTGCTGTACCATAATGACCGCTGTCTCTGTGCTGTCCCATAATGACCGCTGTCTCTGTGCTGTCCCATAATGACCGCTGTCTCTGTGCTGTCCCATAATGACCGCTGTCTCTGTGCTGTCCCATAATGACCGCTGTCTCTGTGCTGTCCCATAATGACCGCTGTCTCTGTGCTGTACCATAATGACCGCTGTCTCTGTGCTGTACCATAATGACGTTGTCTCTGTGCTGTCCCATAATGACCGCTGTCTCTGTGCTGTACCATAATGACCGCTGTCTCTGTGCTGTACCATAATGACCGCTGTCTCTGTGCTGTACCATAATGACCGCTGTCTCTGTGCTGTCCCATAATGACCGCTGTCTCTGTGCTGTCCCATAATGACCGCTGTCTCTGTGCTGTCCCATAATGACCGCTGTCTCTGTGCTGTCCCATAATGACCGCTGTCCCATAATGACCGCTGTCCCATAATGACCGCTGTCTCTGTGCTGTCCCATAATGACCGCTGTCTCTGTGCTGTCCCATAATGACCGCTGTCCCATAATGACCGTTGTCTCTGTGCTGTCCCATAATGACCGTTGTCTCTGTGCTGTCCCATAATGACCGCTGTCTCTGTGCTGTCCCATAATGACTATTAGAGATTTAGACTTGTGTGCCAGATGTTTGTGGTGTCAGACACTGCCAGGTGGTGTCAGACACTGCCAGGTGGTGTCAGACACAGCCAACTGTCTTGTTTTATCTGGAAAGCTCTGTGTTAACAACGATTTGATCCTCAACGATTTATTGTCATGCAGGGACTTGTGTGGAGAAAAGCAAACAACTGGAGCTCTTCTTACCAAATACGCTCGTTTGTCCATGCAAAACGGAATAAAAGTCTTCAATTCAAGAAGGCTAGTGGCAACATGAAGACGATTGGATATCTTAATTGACGAGCAAAGTTGTTTGGAATCAGTGTATTGTTGTATTTGTTAAAATGTTGTAATAAAAATCTAATGTTTTTGTAATTATGACCTACTTTGTGTGTTTTTCCTCCCACCTATACTATATATCTTATGCTTTATTCCAAATACCACAGTCACAATTTGATCATTTAGTGCCCTCCAGTGGCAAGAGGCAGAAGGACAGTGACAAGAAGGCTTTCAAAATAAAATGTGTTTACATTTCTAAAACCACACAAATGATCCAACCCAATATTTTACTGTTAGAAACAAGGTTAGGATCAAATATAAACAAAAAGCACCATAAATGATTCTCCTAAATATATATAAAATAAAAATTGTGCTGGAGGGGCCCGGGGGTCGAAGGTTGGTCAAAAGGCCACACCTGTCAGGTAGATGGTTTATCTTGGCAAAGGAGAAATGCTCACTAATAGGGATGAAAACAAATGTGTGCACATTTGAGAGAAATACATTTTTTGTGCGTCTGGAACATTTCTGGGATCTTTTATTTCAGCTCATGAAACATGGGACCAACACTTCACATGTTGCGTTTTATATTTTTTGTAAAGTATTCAGACCCCTGGACTTTCTTCACATTTGGTTACACCTTATTTTAAAATGGATTAAATAACTGTAAAAAATCCTCAGCTATCTACACACAATACCCCGTAATGACAAAGATAATAAAAAATAAAAACAATCAATCAAATGTATTGAAAATAACAAACCTTTTAAGTATTCAGACCTTTCGCTATGAGACTTGAAATTGAACTCAGGTGCATCCTGTTTCCATTGTTCCTCGAGGCTTTTACAACTTGATTGGAGTCCACTGGTGCTAAGTTCAATTGATTGGACATGATTTGGAAAGGCAAACACCTGTCTATATAAAGGTCCTACAGTTGACAGTGCATGTCAGAACAAAAACCAAGCCATCTGGTCAAAGGAATTGTCTGTAGAGCTCCGAGACAGGATTGTGTCGAGGCACAGATCTGGGGAAGGGTACCAAAACATCTGCAGCATTGAATGTCCCCAAGAACGAAGTGGCCTCCATCATTCTTAAATGGAAGACGTTTGGAACCATCAAGACTCATCCTAGAGCTGGACGCCCGGCCAAACTGAGAAATCGGGGGAGAAGGGCCTTGGTCGTGGAGGTGACCAAGAACCCGATGGTCATTTTGACAGAGCTGTAGAGATGGGAGAAACTTTTAGAAGGATAACCATCTCTGAAACACTCCACCAATCAGCCCTTCATGGTAGAGTTGCCAGAAGGAAGCCACTCCTCAGTAAGAGGCACATGACAGCCAGCTTGGAGTTTGCCAAAAGGCAAACTATCAGACCATGAGAAACAAGATTCTCTGGTCTGATGAAACCAAGACTGAACTTTGGCCAGAATGCTAAGCATCACATCTGGAGGAAACCTGTCACCATCCCTACGGTGAATCATGGTGGTGGCAGCATCATGCTGTGGGGATGTTTTCAGCAGCAGGGACTGGGATCAAGGCAAAGATGAACGGAGCACAGTACAGAGAGATCCTTGATGAAAACCTGCTCAGGACCTCAGACTGGGGCGACTGTTAACCTTCCAATGCAGGAGTGGCTTCTGGACAAGTCTCTGAATGTCCTTGAGTGGGCCAGTTAGAACCCAATCGAACATCTCTGGAGAGACCTGAAAATAGATGTGCAGCAACGCTCCCCATCCAGAGCTTGAGAGGTTCTCCAGAGAATAATGGGAGAAACTCCCCAAATACAGGTGTGCCAAGCTTCTAGCGTTACACCCAAGACTCAATGCTGTAATCTCTGCCAAAGGTGTTTCAACAAAGTACTGAGTAAAGGGTCTGAGTACTTATGTAAATGTGATCAGTTTTACATTTTTAATAAATTAGCAAACATTTCTAAAAACCTATTTTTGCTTTGTCATTATGGGGTATTATGTGTAGATTGAGGGGGGGAAACTATTTAATACATTTTAGAATAAGGACGTAACATAATATGGGAAAAGTGAAGGGGTCTGTATATTAGAGTTGGCTTTAGAGGCACTTATAAAGTCCACAAGCAACAGAACACGCCCCGTGACCCCTCGGCCAATCAGAGCAATGAGACTTGGAGCCCCCCAGACTTCTCGGCCAATCAGAACATCCACAGCTTACACTTGACATTGGACCCTTACCAAGTCCAATCCCTACACCTACCATGTGCTGGAGGAGTGAGTGGAGCGCCCCCTAGTGTCAAACAGAATGTACACTTTGAAATTGGACTTGGATATGGTCAGTCCAAGACTACATTTATGGCAAATCAAATTGTATTGGTCACATACACATGTTTAGCAGGTGTAGCGTAATGCTTGTGTTTCTAGCTCCAACAGTGCAGTAATATATAACAATTTCACAACAATACACACAATACACACATCTAAAGTAATGGAATTAAGAATATATAAGTATTTGGGCAAGCAGAGGCATAGACTAAAATACAGTTGAATAGAATACAGTATATACATATGAGATGAGTAATGGAAAATATGTAAACATTATGAAAGTGACTGGTATTCTGTTATTAAAGTGGCCAGTGATTTGTAAGTCGACAGTATGTATTTAGGCCAGCAGCCTCTAACGGGCTAGTGGTGGCTATTTAACAGTCTGAAGGCCTTGAGATAGAAGCTGTTTTTCAGTCTCTCGATCCCAGCTTTGACACACCTGTACGGACCTCACCTTCTGGATGATAGCGGGTAAACAGGCAGTGGCTCGGGTGGTTGTTGTCCTTGATGATCTTTTTGGTCTTCCTGTGACATCGGGTGCTGTAGGTGTCCTGGAGTGCAGGTAGTTTGCCCCTGGTGATGCATTGGGCAGACTACACCACCCTCTGGAGAGCCCTGCGGTTGCGGGCGGTGCAGTTGCTGTACCAGGCGTTAATACAGCCCAACAAGATTCTCTCAATTGTGCATCTGTAAAAGTTTGTGAGGGTCTTAGGTGCCAAGTCCAATTTCTTCAGGGGGGCGCTCCCTCTGCTGTTTTCTGAAGTCCACGATCATCTCCTTTGTTTTCTTGACATTTAGTGACAGGTTATTTTCCTGGCACCACACTCCGAGGGCCCTCACCTCCTCGCTGTAGGCTGCCTTATCATTGTTAGTAATCAGGCCTACTACTGTTGTGTCGTCTGCAAACTTGATGATTGAGTTGGAGGCGTGCGTGGCCATGCAGTCATGGGTGAACAGGGAGTACAGGAGAAGGCTGAGCACGCACCCCTGTGGGGCCCCTGTGTTGAGGATCAGTGAAGTGAAGGTGTTGTTTCCTACCTTCACCAGCTGGGGGTGGCCCGTCAGGAAGTCTAGGACCCATTTGCACAGGGGGAGGTTCAGACCCAGGGCCCTGAGTTTAATGGTGAGCTTGGAGAGTACTATGGTGTTGAATGCTGAGCTACAGTCAATGAACAGCATTCTTACATAGGTATTCCTCTTGTCCAGATGGGATAGGGCAGTGTGCAGTGTGATGGTGATTGCATCGTCTGTGGATCTATTAGGGCGGTAAGCAAATTGAAGTGGGTCTAGGGTGTCAGGTAAGGTAGAGGTGATATGATCCCAGGCACAGGCCTGGATGTGACATCCAAAAGCCCATTTTTCCATCCATTCAAATTGAAGTGGGTCTAGGGTGTCAGGTAAGGTAGAGGTGATATGATCCCAGGCACAGGCCTGGATGTGACGTCCAGCCCATTTTTCCATCCATTCCCATATCTATTTAAAGTTAAAGTCGAAAATGTCTCTACAAGTCCTAACCTAACCTTAACCTTTACCTTAACCGTTTTAAATGTCAAATGCAATGGGTTAGGGACGTCCCGAGGAACCAAGATAGCACTGACCGAATATTTGTAAAATGGCTATATCGTTAATATTCATGAAAACAAAACATTTATGTTTGGTCTTAATTTAAGGTTAGGGTTAGGTATAATGTTAGCAGTGTGGTTTAGGTTAGGGTTGGTTTTAACATCTAATTTTAAGAAGTTACAAACAAGTAACCTAGTGATTAGAGCGTTGGACTCGTAACCGAAAGGTTGCGAGATCTATTCCCGAGTTGACAAGGTAAAAAATCTGTCATTCTGTCCCTGAACAAGGCATAACTGTTCCTAGGCTGTCATTTAAAATAAGTATTTGTTCTTAACTGACTTGCCTGGTTAAATAAAGATACAATTAAAATAAATTAAAAAATTAAATTGTCGAAAAGGGCGGGGTTTACGAGTTTGTGTATTTGGTACGTCGTGACGACCGCTCAACAATCACAACACTTCGATCAGTAAAGTGTAATGGATTTACACTCCAGTCCAGCTGGTGGCGGTAATGCGCCTTTTGGTTGTCAACCGCCATTTTAAAATCACAAAACATGAAGAAGAAGAACAACTTTGAGCTATCGCTCAGACGGAGAGGATATACTTAAAACATTTTAGAGCTCAACATTGACAAAAATGCTCATTTGAAACAGAAATTATTCTTGCAAAGCTGAATGATAGTCTTTGGTAGCGTGCATATCTGGAAAAGGTGTTTGAGACATTGATAGCATTGCACAGACAGCCGGCGGGGAAGAATGGCTGGAAGTGTTGTGTTAACTGGCTAACTGGCTAACGTTAGCACTAGCCAACTGACTGACTAGCTAGCTAAATCGCCACATTCGCTGCGCATGAACTCATTGCATTGTGATTTATTAGGACTGGAAATATATATATGTTTTTTTGTGGATACAGGAAGAACTTTCCAGTCCACACGACCATTGCGTCAAATCCGTAGTTCACGAACATGATCAAATTCATATACCGTATCAATGCATGAAGTCAAGATGAACAGGAAGAAGGACAAGGGATTTGAGAGCCCGCGGCCTTTTAAATTATAAGTCTTTTCTATTACCTTTGGCTTAGTTAGCTTTGCCCACACGTTTGTCCTTAAGTTATTACTTGGCACAGTATATAATACTGTAGCGCCGTTATTCCTCAATGTGTTAACCTGTTATGTCATGTTTATTCCCACACGACTCACCAGGTTGTCTGCATCAACAACATCAACTTCCAAAGAAAGTCTGTGATTGTAAGTATATCGTAGTAAATATATTCGTTAACTATAGTTCCCCCATATACCCGCAATAAAATGCTAGTTATATCCCTGTTGTTGTATCTGTAGAACCTAGCTGTAGGCCATATCCCTGTTGTATCTGTAGAACCTAGCTGTAGGCTATATCCCTGTTGTATCTGTAGAACCTAGCTGTAGGCTATATCCCTGTTGTATCTGTAGAACCTAGCTGTAGGCTATATCCCTGTTGTATCTGTAGAACCTAGCTGTAGGCTATATCCCTGTTGTATCTGTAGAACCTAGCTGTAGGCTATATCCCTGTTGTATCTGTAGAACCTAGCTGTAGGCTATATCCCTGTTGTATCTGTAGAACCTAGCTGTAGACTATATCCCTGTTGTATCTGTAGAACCTAGCTGTAGGCTATATCCCTGTTGTATCTGTAGAACCTAGCTGTAGGCTATATCCCTGTTGTATCTGTAGAACCTAGCTGTAGGCTATATCCCTGTTGTATCTGTAGAACCTAGCTGTAGGCCATATCCCTGTTGTTGTATCTGTAGAACCTAGCTGTAGGCTATATCCCTGTTGTATCTGTAGAACCCAGCTGTAGGCTATATCCCTGTTGTATCTGTAGAACCTAGCTGTAGACGATATCCCTGTTGTTGTATGTGTAGAACCCAGCTGTAGGTTATATCCCTGTTGTATCTGTAGAACCCAGCTGTAGGCTATATCCCTGTTGTATCTGTAGAACCTAGCTGTAGGCTATATCCCTGTTGTATCTGTAGAACCCAGCTGTAGGCTATATCCCTGTTGTATCTGTAGAACCCAGCTGTAGGCTATATCCCTGTTGTATGTGTAGAACCCAGCTGTAGGCTATATCCCTGTTGTTGTATCTGTAGAACCTAGCTGTAGGCTATATCCCTGTTGTATCTGTAGAACCTAGCTGTAGGCCATATCCCTGTTGTATCTGTAGAACCTAGCTGTAGGCTATATCCCTGTTGTTGTATCTGTAGAACCCAGCTGTAGGCTATATCCCTGTTGTATCTGTAGAACCTAGCTGTAGGCTATATCCCTGTTGTATGTGTAGAACCCAGCTGTAGGCTATATCCCTGTTGTATCTGTAGAACCTAGCTGTAGACTATATCCCTGTTGTATCTGTAGAACCTAGCTGTAGGCTATATCCCTGTTGTATCTGTAGAACCTAGCTGTAGGCTATATCCCTGTTGTATCTGTAGAACCTAGCTGTAGGCTATATCCCTGTTGTATCTGTAGAACCTAGCTGTAGGCCATATCCCTGTTGTTGTATCTGTAGAACCTAGCTGTAGGCTATATCCCTGTTGTATCTGTAGAACCCAGCTGTAGGCTATATCCCTGTTGTATCTGTAGAACCTAGCTGTAGACGATATCCCTGTTGTTGTATGTGTAGAACCCAGCTGTAGGTTATATCCCTGTTGTATCTGTAGAACCCAGCTGTAGGCTATATCCCTGTTGTATCTGTAGAACCTAGCTGTAGGCTATATCCCTGTTGTATCTGTAGAACCCAGCTGTAGGCTATATCCCTGTTGTATCTGTAGAACCCAGCTGTAGGCTATATCCCTGTTGTATGTGTAGAACCCAGCTGTAGGCTATATCCCTGTTGTTGTATCTGTAGAACCTAGCTGTAGGCTATATCCCTGTTGTATCTGTAGAACCTAGCTGTAGGCCATATCCCTGTTGTATCTGTAGAACCTAGCTGTAGGCTATATCCCTGTTGTTGTATCTGTAGAACCCAGCTGTAGGCTATATCCCTGTTGTATCTGTAGAACCTAGCTGTAGGCTATATCCCTGTTGTATGTGTAGAACCCAGCTGTAGGCTATATCCCTGTTGTATCTGTAGAACCCAGCTGTAGGCTATATCCCTGTTGTATCTGTAGAACCTAGCTGTAGGCTATATCCCTGTTGTATCTGTAGAACCTAGCTGTAGGCTATATCCCTGTTGTATCTGTAGAACCTAGCTGTAGACTATATCCCTGTTGTATGTGTAGAACCTAGCTGTAGGCTATATCCCTGTTGTATCTGTAGAACCCAGCTGTAGGCCATATCCCTGTTGTTGTATCTGTAGAACCTAGCTGTAGGCTATATCCCTGTTGTATCTGTAGAACCTAGCTGTAGGCTATATCCCTGTTGTATCTGTAGAACCTAGCTGTAGGCTATATCCCTGTTGTATGTGTAGAACCTAGCTGTAGGCTATATCCCTGTTGTATGTGTAGAACCTAGCTGTAGGCTATATCCCTGTTGTATCTGTAGAACCTAGCTGTAGGCTATATCCCTGTTGTATCTGTAGAACCTAGCTGTAGGCTATATCCCTGTTGTATCTGTAGAACCTAGCTGTAGACTATATCCCTGTTGTATGTGTAGAACCTAGCTGTAGGCTATATCCCTGTTGTATCTGTAGAACCCAGCTGTAGGCCATATCCCTGTTGTTGTATCTGTAGAACCTAGCTGTAGGCTATATCCCTGTTGTATCTGTAGAACCTAGCTGTAGGCTATATCCCTGTTGTATCTGTAGAACCTAGCTGTAGGCTATATCCCTGTTGTATGTGTAGAACCTAGCTGTAGGCTATATCCCTGTTGTATCTGTAGAACCTAGCTGTAGGCTATATCCCTGTTGTATGTGTAGAACCTAGCTGTAGGCTATATCCCTGTTGTATGTGTAGAACCTAGCTGTAGGCTATATCCCTGTTGTATCTGTAGAACCTAGCTGTAGGCTATATCCCTGTTGTATCTGTAGAACCTAGCTGTAGGCTATATCCCTGTTGTATCTGTAGAACCCAGCTGTAGGCCATATCCCTGTTGTTGTATCTGTAGAACCTAGCTGTAGGCTATATCCCTGTTGTATCTGTAGAACCCAGCTGTAGGCTATATCCCTGTTGTATCTGTAGAACCCAGCTGTAGGCTATATCCCTGTTGTATGTGTAGAACCTAGCTGTAGGCTATATCCCTGTTGTATCTGTAGAACCTAGCTGTAGGCCATATCCCTGTTGTTGTATCTGTAGAACCTAGCTGTAGGCTATATCCCTGTTGTTGTATCTGTAGAACCTAGCTGTAGGCTATATCCCTGTTGTATCTGTAGAACCTAGCTGTAGGCTATATCCCTGTTGTTGTATCTGTAGAACCTAGCTGTAGGCTATATCCCTGTTGTATCTGTAGAACCTAGCTGTAGGCTATATCCCTGTTGTATCTGTAGAACCTAGCTGTAGGCTATATCCCTGTTGTTGTATCTGTAGAACCTAGCTGTAGGCTATATCCCTGTTGTATGTGTAGAACCTAGCTGTAGGCTATATCCCTGTTGTATCTGTAGAACCTAGCTGTAGGCTATATCCCTGTTGTATCTGTAGAACCCAGCTGTAGGCTATATCCCTGTTGTATGTGTAGAACCCAGCCACATGACTGAGAACCAAACATATTTCTACTGCGAGACATTGAAAACAACAGTAGAAATATGTGTAGTCTTAGTCATTTGGCCGTGTAGAACCAGTCTAGTTTCTTATCCATGTCAACGGACACACCCCTCTATTTGACAGGGCTTTGTGGAGCTGACCATCTTCCCAACTGTGGTCAACCTGAACCGGATCAAACTCAACAGCAAGCAGTGCAGGATCTACAGGGTCCGGGTCAATGACCTCGAAGCACCATTCATTTACAATGACCCTACTCTAGAGGTCTGCCACCACGAGTCCAAGCAGTAAGTCCTCATACACACACGGTCAGGTATTCATAACTCTCCATGAAGGAAACAGAAAACAGTACATCTCCATCCTCCAGTACATCTCCATCCTCCAGTACATCTCCAACAGTACATCTCCATCCTCCAGTACATCTCCATCCTCCAGTACATCTCCAACAGTACATCTCCATTCTCCAGTACATCTCCAACAGTACATCTCCATCCTCCAGTACATCTCCATCCTCCAGTACATCTCCAACAGTACATCTCCAACAGTACATCTCCATCCTCCAGTACATCTCCAACAGTACATCTCCATTCTCCAGTACATCTCCAACAGTACATCTCCATCCTCCAGTACATCTCCAACAGTACATCTCCAACAGTACATCTCCATCCTCCAGTACATCTCCAACAGTACATCTCCATTCTCCAGTACATCTCCATCCTCCAGTACATCTCCATCCTCCAGTACATCTCCAACAGTACATCTCCAACAGTACATCTCCATCCTCCAGTACATCTCCAACAGTACATCTCCATTCTCCAGTACATCTCCAACAGTACATCTCCATCCTCCAGTACATCTCCAACAGTACATCTCCATCCTCCAGTACATCTCCAACAGTACATCTCCATCCTCCAGTACATCTCCATCCTCCAATGTTCTCCTTGGTTCTTTCTGATGTTTTCACCTGAAACAATGACTGGGATGTGTGGTTGTTTTATCTACCTTAGTGGAAGGCACACTTAAGTTGCTCTGGATAAGAGTTCCTGCTAACTTACATAAATGTGTGTAAAGTCGAGTGAGGAGGACAGGAGGAATCAAGGAGAAGACTTGAGATTCACCCCCTTGTATTACACAACTACTTTCAGAACACTGACCTGCAGTAAGTCCTCACCTCCTCCTCCTCTCTGCCCTGTCCCTTACAGGAGGAACCTGAACTATTTCTCCAGTGCCTACACAGCAGCAGTCAGTGCTGTGGACCCAGATGCAGGACACGGCGAGCTGGTCATCAAAGTCCCCTCGGAGCTGTGGAAGCAAGGAGACGGTAAATACAGGACCTCGTCTTGTTCCAGTCAAATGCCGTCTCTGAATCGGGTTCATCTACGTTATGACCTTCTTTGGGGAATGACTGACCTCGTCTTGTTCCAGTCAAATGTCGTCTCTGAATCGGGTTCATCTACATTATGACCTTCTTTGGTGAATGACTGACCTCCGTTGCATCTGACTTGAGTCTTGGGACTTG
The DNA here is from genome assembly GCF_045791955.1 of Oncorhynchus clarkii lewisi. Classification (NCBI taxonomy): domain Eukaryota; kingdom Metazoa; phylum Chordata; class Actinopteri; order Salmoniformes; family Salmonidae; genus Oncorhynchus; species Oncorhynchus clarkii. The sequence goes on along the minus strand of NW_027258083.1, from coordinate 44,893 downwards.
AGTCTTGGGACTTGAGTCTTGGGACTTGAGACTTGGTACTTGAGACTTGGGACTTGAGACTTGGGACTTGAGACTTGGGACTTGAGACTTGGGACTTGAGTCTTGGGTCTGTAGTTTGACTATAAAGGTTCAAGGTGTATTCTGATAGCCCGGTTGGTCCTCGATCTGTTTATAGAGTACCAACACACCTGGAACCAGGCTAATGTCCTGCAATGCTCTCAGCTTAATGCATATAGCATCAGGAAGCTTTAAATTATTGTTTATGTACAATTGAACTTAGTGCCCTGTAAATAAATGACTGTTTCTATGTCTTCAGAGATGAATGTGCTGAAGGTGTACATAGAGTTCTCTCTGGACCAGCCTAAAGGAGGCCTTCACTTTGTGGTGCCTGACGTAGAGGGGAGCATGGCTGAGAGAGGAGCACACGTCTTCTCCTTCGGATACCAGAACTCCACAAGGTGGGGAGGGAGACATTGATTGATGTCATATTGAGACTTTTATTCTCTATGCTGTCTAGGCTGGCCTGGTGTATCTCTCTGTCATAATCTCCCTCTCTTTCTCCCCTATCTTCTCTTTCTCTCTGTCATTCTCTCTCTCCCGGTTCTATGTCTCTCTCTGTCATTCTCTATACTCTCTCTCTCTCCCTGTTCTCTGTCTCTCGGTTGTTCTCTCTCCTCGTTCTCTCTCCCATTCTCTATCTCTCTCCTCTCTGTCATTCTCTCTACTCTCTCTCTCCCTGTTCTGTCTCTCGGTTGTTCTCTCTCCTTTTTCTCTCTGTCATTCTCTCTCTCTCTCTCTCTCTCTCCCTGTTCTCCTTTCTCTCTGTCATTCTCTCTCTCCTTTCTCTCTGTCATTCTCTCTCTGTCATTCTCTCCGTCATTCTCTATCTCTCTCCTCTCTGTCATTCTCTCTACTCTCTCTCTCCCTGTTCTGTCTCTCGGTTGTTATCTCTCCTTTTTCTCTGTCATTCTCTCTCTCTCTCTCTCTCTCCCTGTTCTCCTTTCTCTCTGTCATTCTCTCTCTCCTTTCTCTCTGTCATTATCTCTCTCTGTCATTCTCTCTCTCTCTCTGTCATTCTCTCTCTCTCTCTCTCTCTCTGTGTCATTCTCTCTCTCCTCTCTCTCTCTCTCTCTCTCTCTCTCTCTCTCTCTCTCTCTCTCTCTCTCTCTCTGTCAATCTCTCTCTCTCTCTGTCATTCTCTCTCTCTCTCTGTCATTCTCTCTCTCTCTCTCTCTGTCATTCTCTCTCTCTCTCTCTCTGTCATTCTCTCTCTCTCTCTGTCATTCTCTCTATCTCTGTCATTCTCTCTCTCTCTCCCTGTTCTCATTTCTCTCTGTCATTCTCTCTCCTTTCTCTCTGTCATTCTCTCTCTGTCATTCTCTCTCTGTCATTCTCTCTCTCTCTCTGTCATTCTCTCTCTCTCTCTGTCATTCTCTCTCTCTCTCTGTCATTCTCTCTCTCTCTGTCATTCTCTCTCTCTCTCTCTCTCTCTCTCTCTCTCTCTCTCTCTCTCTCTCTCTGTCATTCTCTCTCTCTCTCTCTCTGTCATTCTCTCTCTCTCTCTCTCTGTCATTCTCTCTCTCTCTCTCTCTCTGTCATTCTCTCTCTCTCTCTCTCTCTGTCATTCTCTCTCTCTCTCTCTCTCTGTCATTCTCTCTCTCTCTCTCTGTCATTCTCTCTCTCTCTCTCTCTCTGTCATTCTCCCTCTCTCTCTCTCTCTCTCTCTCTCTCTCTCTCTCTCTCTCTCTCTGTCATTCATTCTCCTCTATGTAATACTATCAGATATGTTGTCACAAGCCTCATCCTTCCTTGCTCCTTGACTCTACTTACACTCTGGTCCACCGGTCTTCCTCTCCCAGGTTCTGGTTCCCCTGTGTGGACTCATACTCTGAGCTGTGCACCTGGAAGCTGGAGTTCACAGTGGATGCCTCTATGGTAGCTGTGTCCTGTGGGGACTTGGTAGAGACTGTCTATACCCATGACATGAGGAAGAAGACCTTCCACTACGTCCTCCCCATCCCCACCGCCGCCTCCAACATCTCACTGTCTGTCGGGCCCTTTGAGATCCTGGTCGACCCCTACATGCATGAGGTACTGTGTGTATGGAAAAGCATTGCATAGAAACCCAGCATTACCCATCACAATGTATTTAGTAGATGCCTGTAGTGTGTTCTGAAAGGATAATGGATTTAGTAGAAGCCAGTAGGGTGTTCTGAATGGATTTAGTAGAAGCCAGTAGGGTGTTCTGAAAGGAGAATGGATTTAGTAGAAGCCAGTAGGGTGTTCTGAAAGGAGAATAGATTTAGTAGAAGCCAGTAGTGTGTTCTGAATGGATTTAGTAGAAGCCAGTAGGGTGTTCTGAATGGATTTAGTAGAAGCCAGTAGTGTGTTCTGAATGGATTTAGTAGAAGCCAGTAGGGTGTTCTGAATGGATTTAGTAGAAGCCAGTAGGGTGTTCTGAATGGATTTAGTAGAAGCCAGTAGGGTGTTCTGAATGGATTTAGTAGAAGCCAGTAGGGTGTTCTGAATGGATTTAGTAGAAGCCAGTAGGGTGTTCTGAATGGATTTAGTAGAAGCCAGTGGGGTGTTGTGAATGGATTTAGTAGAAGCCAGTGGGGTGTTGTGAAAGGAGAATGGATTTAGTGGAAGCCAGTAGGGTGTTCTGAATGGAGAAAGGATTTAGTAGAAGCCAGTAGAGTGTTCTGAAAGGAGAATGGATTTAGTAGAAGCAAGTAGGGTGTTCTGAAAGGAGAATGGATTTAGTAGAAGCCAGTAGAGTGTTCTGAAAGGAGAATGGATTTAGTAGAAGTCAGTGGGGTGTTCTGAAAGGAGAATGGATTTAGTAGAAGCCAGTAGGGTGTTCTGAATGGATTTAGTAGAAGCCAGTAGGGTGTTCTGAAAGGAGAGTGGATTTAGTAGAAGCCAGTAGGGTGTTCTGAAAGGAGAATGAATTTAGTAGAAGCCAGTAGGGTGTTCTGAAAGGAGAATGGATTTAGTAGAAGCCAGTAGGGTGTTCTGAAAGGAGAATGGATTTAGTAGGAGCCAGTAGGGTGTTCTGAAAGGAGAATGGATTTAGTAGAAGCCAGTAGGGTGTTCTGAATGGATTTAGTAGAAGCCAGTAGGGTGTTCTGAATGGATTTAGTAGAAGCCAGTAGGGTGTTCTGAAAGGAGAGTGGATTTAGTAGAAGCCCATAGAGTTCTGAAAGGAGAGTGGATTTAGTAGAAGCCAGTAGGGTGTTCTGAAAGGAGAATGGATTTAGTAGAAGCCAGTAGGGTGTTCTGAATGGATTTAGTAGAAGCCAGTAGGGTGTTCTGAAAGGAGAATGGATTTAGTAGAAGCCAGTAGGGTGTTCTGAATGGATTTAGTAGAAGCCAGTAGGGTGTTCTGAAAGGAGAATGGATTTAGTAGAAGTCAGTGGGGTGTTCTGAAAGGAGAATGGATTTAGTAGAAGCCAGTAGGGTGTTCTGAATGGATTTAGTAGAAGCCAGTAGGGTGTTCTGAAAGGAGAGTGGATTTAGTAGAAGCCAGTAGGGTGTTCTGGAAGGAGAATGGATTTAGTAGAAGCCAGTAGGGTGTTCTGAAAGGAGAATGGATTTAGTAGAAGCCAGTAGGGTGGTCTGAAAGGAGAATGGATTTATTAGGAGCCAGTAGGGTGTTCTGAAAGGAGAATGGATTTAGTAGAAGCCAGTAGGATGTTCTGAATGGATTTAGTAGAAGCCAGTAGGGTGTTCTGAATGGATTTAGTAGAAGCCAGTAGGGTGTTCTGAAAGGAGAGTGGATTTAGTAGAAGCCCATAGAGTTCTGAAAGGAGAGTGGATTTAGTAGAAGCCAGTAGGGTGTTCTGAAAGGAGAATGGATTTAGTAGAAGCCAGTAGGGTGTTCTGAATGGATTTAGTAGAAGCCAGTAGGGTGTTCTGAATGGATTTAGTAGAAGCCCGTAGGGTGTTCTGAAAGGAGAATGGATTTAGTAGAAGCCAGTAGGGTGTTCTGAAAGGAGAATGGATTTAGTAGAAGCCAGTAGGGTGTTCTGAATGGATTTAGTAGAAGCCAGTAGGGTGTTCTGAAAGGAGATTGGATTTAGTAGAAGCCAGTAGGGTGTTCTGAATGGATTTAGTAGAAGCCAGTAGGGTGTTCTGAAAGGAGAATGGATTTAGTAGAAGCCAGTAGGGTGTTCTGAAAGGAGAATGGATTTAGTAGAAGCCCGTAAAGGCACGCAACCATGTAGGGTAAAATATGTTGACATATACACTGAGTGTATAAACATTAGGAACACCTTCGTCGGGACATGGACTCTACAAGGTGTTGAAAGTGTTCCACAGGGATGCTGGCCCATGTTGACTCTACAAGGTGTAGAAAGTGTTCCACAGGGATGCTGGCCCATGTTGACTCTACAAGGTGTTGAAAGTGTTCCACAGGGATGCTGGCCCATGTTGACTCCAATGCTTCCCACAGTTGTGTCAAGTTGGCTGGATGTCCTTTAGGTGGTGGACCATTCTTGATCCACACGGGAAACTGTTGTGTGTGAAAAACCCAGCAGCGTTGCAGTTCTTGACACAAATCGGTGCGACTGGCACCTACTACCATAACACTGTTCAAAGGCACTTAAATATTTTGTCTTGCCCACTCACCCTCTGAATGACACACATACACAATCCATGTCTCATTTGTCTCAAGGCTTAAAAATCCTTCTTTAACCCCGTCTCCTCCCCTTCATCTCCACTGATTGAAGTGGATTTAACAAAGTGACATAAATAAGGGATCATATCTTTCACCTGGATTCACCTGGTCAGTCTATGTCATGGAACTAGCAGGTGTTCTTAATGTTTTGTCCACTCAGTGTATATTTAAGCAGATTTCCTTTCCACCTACGACCACTAGGTGGAGAATGACTCCTTATACTCTAAGTTGAAGCAGCGTCAAGGATGTGTGAATCAGTCTAGGAAACTCGGCGTGCGATGCTGACATATTGTCCAAGATGGTTTCTCTCCAAATATACGTTTGGAGAGAATAGAATACAACAGAAACAGAATAAGTGTATTCTTCCCCCCCCCCCCCCTCGTCGGTAACCTAGGAGCTCGTCGGTAACCTAGGAGCTCGTCGGTAACCTAGGAGCTCGTCGGTGTTACTTGGATTTGTTTCCTAAGAACAGCGTGGTAACTGTGGGTTCTTATCCAGATTTCTAGAAGTCTGGTACAGAGAGATTATTGAAATGATATTTCATCATCGTATTCAGTACCAGGCATAAATTGCGCAAAGCTTTGGCATAGCTGAGAGTGTCTCAGAGGGAACCTCTGTAGTGTTGCTGCGTGGACACCTGTTTAAAGATATTTTTCCCTTTTCCCAGGTCACCCACTTCTGTTTGCCCCAGCTCCTGCCCCTGTTGAAACACTCCATGTCCTACCTGCATGAGATCTTTGAGTTCTACGAGGAGATCCTGACCTGTCGCTATCCTTACTCCTGCTTCAAGACTGTGTTTGTGGACGAGGCCTACGTCCAGGTGTCTTCCTACGCGTCGATGAGCATCTTCAGGTGGCTACAGTCTCTTGTGTCTAGTCCTGATGCCGTTCTTCATGTGGCTTTTACTCTCCCATCAACAACACATTTTTACTTCGGAACGATGTTGCACAACGTTTGGATGTTTACATTGTATTGTGGAAACTTCTCACTGTTTGTTTTAACGTTTTACGTTTTCCCACGAGTTTGTCACTGAAAATATTTAGATTAGGAGGTCCAATTAAATTCTGATTTATTACGTCAATATTAAGTCGGTTAAGACCGTCACCTCAGGTGCTTTTGCAGTTTCCCTCGGTGACAAAGAACAGCTCTCCTCAACCATTCACTTCTCACTTTCACTTTTCATAATGCTGACTTGTTTTGGCACAAGTCAAACTGAACATGGTTTTTCTTCTCCCTTACCCCCTCTCGCTTATCCCGCTTTCTCTCGCCCTTCTCTCTCTTCCCCTCTCCCTTGCCCCCTCTCCCTTACCCCCTCTCCCTTATCCCTCTCTCTCGCCTGTCTCTCTCCCTTACCCCCTCTCGCTTATCCCTCTCTCTCTCGCCCTTCTCTCTCTTCCCCTCTCCCTTACCCCCTCTCCCTTATCCCTCTCTCTCCCTTACCCCTTCTCCCTTACCCCCTCTCCCTTACCCCTTCTCCCTTACCCCCTCTCCCTTACCCCCTCTCCCTTACACCCTCTCCCTTACACCCTCTCCCTTACCCCCTCTCCCTTACCCCCTCTCCCTTACCCCCTCTCCCTTATCCCTCTCTCTCGCCCGTCTCTCTCCCGTACCCTTCTCTCTCTTCCCCTCTCCCTTACCCCCTCTCCCTCATCCCTCTCTCTCTCTTGCCCTTCTCTCTCTTCCCCTCTCCCTTACCCCTCTCTCTCTCTTGCCCTTCTCTCCCTTACCCCCTCTCCCTTATCCCTCTCTCTCGCCCGTCTCTCTCCCTTACCCGTCTCTTCCTCTCTCCTCTCAGTACTAATCTGCTCCACAGTGCCATGATCATAGACCAGACCCCCCTGACCAGACAGTGTTTAGCTCAGGCCCTGGCCCAGCAGTTCTTTGGCTGCTTCATCTCCAGGATGTCCTGGTGAGTAACGTACTGAGTAATACCTGACGGAATATAGTGGAGTGGTGGAGCGGCCTACAGACACCACACACACACACTCTCTCACACACACACACTCCCTCACACACACACGTCAAACGTAAGAAGCACTCCTGGTTCAACCTAGGAGCTCGTCGGTGACCTTGGAGCTCGTCGGTAACCTAGGAGCTCGTCTGTGGCCTTGGAGCTCGTCTGTGGCCTTGGAGCTCGTCTGTGGCCTTGGAGCTCGTCTGTGGCCTTGGAGCTCGTCTGTGGCCTTGGAGCTCGTCTGTGGCCTTGGAGCTCGTCTGTGGCCTTGGAGCTCGTCGGTGGCCTAGGAGCTCGTCGGTGGCCTAGGAGCTCGTCGGTGACCTAGGAGCTCGTCGGTGGCCTAGGAGCTCGTCGGTGGCCTAGGAGCTCGTCGGTGGCCTAGGAGCTCGTCGGTGGCTTTGGAGCTCGTCGGTAACCTAGGAGCTCGTCGGTGGCCTAGGAGCTCGTCGGTGACATAGGAGCTCGTCGGTGACCTTGGCGCTCGTCGGTAACCTAGGAGCTCGTCGGTGGCCTAGGAGCTCGTCGGTGACCTAGGAGCTCGTCGGTGACCTTGGAGCTCGTCGGTAACCTAGGAGCTCGTCTGTGACCTAGGAGCTCGTCTGTGGCCTTGGAGCTCGTCGGTGACCTAGGAGCTCGTCGGTGACCTAGGAGCTCGTCGGTAACCTAGGAGCTCGTCGGTGGCCTAGGAGCTCGTCGGTGGCCTTGGAGCTCGTCGGTGGCCTAGGAGCTCGTCGGTGGCCTAGGAGCTCGTCGGTAGCCTAGGAGCTCGTCGGTAACCTAGGAGCTCGTCGGTGGCTTTGGAGCTCGTCGGTAACCTAGGAGCTCGTCGGTGGCCTAGGAGCTCGTCGGTGACGTAGGAGCTCGTCGGTGACCTTGGCGCTCGTCGGTAACCTAGGAGCTCGTCTGTGGCCTTGGAGCTCGTCGGTAACCTAGGAGCTCGTCTGTGGCCTAGGAACTCGTCTGTAACCTAGGAGCTCGTCGGTGGCCTAGGAGCTCGTCGGTGGCCTAGGAGTTCGTCGGTGGCCTAGGAGCTCGTCGGTGGCCTAGGAGCTCGTCGGTGGCCTAGGAGTTCGTCGGTGGCCTAGGAGTTCGTCGGTGACCTAGGAGTTCGTCGGTGACCTAGGAGTTCGTCGGTGACCTAGGAGCTCGTTGGTAACCTAGGAGCTCGTCTGTGGCCCTGGAACTCGTCGGTAACCTTGGAACTCGTCGGTAACCTAGGAGCTCGTCGGTAACCTAGGAGCTCGTCGGTGGCCTAGGAGCTCGTCGGTGGCCTAGGAGCTTGTCGGTGACCTAGGAGCTCGTCGGTAACCTAGGAGCTCGTCGATGGCTTTGGAGCTCGTCGGTAACCTAGGAGCTCGTCGGTAACCTAGGAGCTCGTCGGTGGCCTAGGAGCTCGTCGGTGGCCTAGGAGCTCGTCGGTGACCTAGGAGCTCGTCGGTGACCTTGGAGCTCGTCGGTAACCTAGGAGCTCGTCGGTGACCTAGGAGCTCGTCTGTGACCTAGGAGCTCGTCTGTGACGTAGGAGCTCGTCGGTGACCTTGGAGCTCGTCTGTGGCCTTGGAGCTCGTCGGTAACCTAGGAGCTCGTCGGTGGCCTAGGAGCTCGTCGGTGGCCTAGGAGCTCGTCGGTGGCCTAGGAGCTCGTCGGTGGCCTTGGAGCTCGTCGGTGGCCTAGGAGCTCGTCGGTGGCCTAGGAGCTCGTCGGTAACCTAGGAAGGAGCTCGTCGGTAACCTAGGAGCTCGTCGGTGTTACTTGGATTTGTTTCCTAAGAACAGCGTGGTAACTGTGGGTTCTTATCCAGATTTCTAGAAGTCTGGTACAGAGAGATTATTGAAATGATATTTCATCATCGTATTCAGTACCAGGCATATATTGAGCAAAGCTTTGGCATAGCTGAGAGTGTCTCAGTATGATGAATCTGTGTATGTGTTTGGCAACATGTCTACAGCTGGGGGGGGGGGGGGGGCTCTTGGCAAAAGTGCTGCTGCTGTCAGTTGGGGAGGCTGAGGTTTCACGACGTCTTCAAAGGATCACTGCAAACAATGGACCCCCTGTCTTATTAAGTGGTTGAAACTAAGTCAGATGTGGAAGCTCCACTTAGTCTTATTTATTTTTCTTGTAGAAAAAAGCCCCAGTTGTGTAAGACCTCGGAGGAGTCGAACAGGCCTTTCTCTTTTTTGATACGAAAGACCCGTCAACCTGCTTGCAATTCATCTTGTGGTTTCATTTCTTTTCAAGCCTGTAATTGAAGTCAGCTTGTTTTCTGAAACTGCGCTCGTATCCAGCTTGTAAAGAGAGAGGTTTAGCACTTTCTGTGTGTTACAGATTTTCACATGATTTCATCTCATTACGTGAAGCTACGGCCAGTATTCATTAAATTAGTCTGAGTTAAAAACCACCATGGTTGAATAAAGTATATTGTTTCTCTCGCTCTCTCTCTGTGTGTGTGTGTGTGTGTGTGTGTGTGTGTGTGTGTGTGTGTGTGTGTGTGTGTGTGTGTGTGTGTGTGTGTGTGTGTGTGTGTGTGTGTGTGTGTGTGTGTGTGTGTGTGTGTGTGTGTGTGCAATAAAAGGTAAGTTAGTAAATGCCTGCCAAACGGGTTAAAATGAAGTCATTGTGTGTCGTCTGGCCCGATCGCCTTACCTGTTGTCTGGTCTGTGTTCTGTAGGGCTGATGAGTGGGTGCTGAAGGGGATCTCTGGCTACATCTATGGTCTGTACCTGAAGAAGACCTTTGGAGTGAACCAGTACCGCCATTGGATCAAAGAGGTAGGGGGTGGAACCAGTACCTCCACTGGGTCAAAGAGGTAGGGGGTGGAACCAGTACCTCCACTGGGTCAAAGAGGTAGGGAGTGGAACCAGTACCGCCATTGGATCAAAGAGGTAGGGGGGTGGAACCAGTACTGCCATTCGATCAAAGAGGTAGGGGGTGGAACCAGTACCGCCTTTGGATCAAAGAGGTAGGGGGTGGAACCAGTACTGCCATTGGATCAAAGAGGTAGGGGGTGGAACCAGTACCGCCTTTGGATCAAAGAGGTAGGGGGTGGAACCAGTACTGCCATTCGATCAAAGAGGTAGGGGGTGGAACCAGTACTGCCATTGGATCAAAGAGGTAGGGGGTGGAACCAGTACTGCCATTGGATCAAAGAGGTAGGGGGTGGAAGCAGTACCGCCATTGGATCAAAGAGGTAGGGGGTGGAACCAGTACCTCCACTGGGTCAAAGAGGTAGGGAGTGGAACCAGTACCTCCACTGGATTTAGAGACACTGCATCTCAGTGCAAGAGGCGTCACTGCAGTCCCTGGTTCGAATCCAGGCTGTATTACATCCAGCTGTGATTGGGAGTCCCACAGGGCGGCGCACAATTGGCCCAGCATCGTTAGGGTTTGGCCGGGTTAGGCTGTCATTGTAAATAAGAATTTGTTCTTAACTGACTTGCCTCGTTAAATAGAAAATATACTGGTTATGCTGGTCCCACTGCTAAATAAACACACAACTATATTGGTTATGCTGGTCCCACTGCTAAATAAACACACAACTATATTGGTTATGCTGGTCCCACTGCTAAATAAACACACAACTATATTGGTTATGCTGGTCCCACTGCTAAATGAACACACAACTATATTGGTTATTCTGGTCCCACTGCTAAATGAACACACAACTATATTGGTTATGCTGGTCCCACTGCTAAATAAACACACAACTATATTGGTTATGCTGGTCCCACTGCTAAATGAACACACAACTATATTGGTTATGCTGGTCCCACTGCTAAATTAACACACAACTATATTGGTTATGCTGGTCCCACTGCTAAATGAACACACAACTATATTGGTTATGCTGGTCCCACTGCTAAATGAACACATGGCTATATTGGTTATGCTGGTCACATTCTGCTAAATAAACACACAACTATATTGGTTATGCTGGTCCCACTCTGCTAAATAAACACACAACTATATTGGTTATGCTGGTCCCACTGCTAAATGAACACATGACTATACTGGTTATGCTGGTCCCACTGCTAAATAAACACACATATAAAGTGTGATTTTTCTCTCAGGAACTGGACAAGATGGTGGAGTACGAGCTGAAGATGGGAGGAGTTCTCTTACACCCGACCTTCGGCGGAGGAAAAGACAAGGACAAGTGAGAGCAGCTCCCTGTTGGTTCCGATATCACATGAGAACCACCTACTTTCAGTGTCAACACACTTTGATATGTGGCTCCAATGAGGCTGATGAATCTGTTTTAAACGGGGTGGTTCGACCCCTGAATGCTGATTGGCTGACCCGTATCCCACGGGTTTGACAAAACGTGTATTTTTCCTGCTCTAATTACGTTGCTGTCCAGTTTATAATAGCAATAAGGCACCTCGGTGGTTTGTGGTATATGGCCAATATACCACGGCTGTGTCCAGGCTCTCCGCGATGCGGTGTGGTCAAGAGCAGCCCTTAGCCGTGGTATATTGGCCGTATACCACACCCCCCCGTGCCTTATTGCTTAAATCACCTCTTTCAGTGTCAACACACTTTGATTTGTGGCTCCAATGAGGCTGATGAATGTGTTGTCTGTTCTACCAGTCGAAAACCACCTAGTAGCGAGTAAATGACAGGTTAGACATTCCTGTTGCTACTGCTGTTGAGGGTGTTGGTCTACAACCCTGTATCTCTCACAGAGGAGTGGTGTTCTAGGTTTTAATTAAAAAAACGCATATGCCGATGTAAAGATTTCCAACTCCCAACGCTGCCGGAGAGTAAAACAACAAGTGAAGAGTGGAGCTTATTCATTCCAGCCCAATAAACCGCTGGCACACTCTCAAGTGTTTGTCATAAATCAGACCTCTTTCTCTCGCTCCTTGAGTGGGCTTGGAGAGCTATCGACACGTTATGCCAACACGTACGCCTGTCTGTGTACCGCCTGTCAATGACTTGGCTAGTAACTTCACGTTGTAGTTTATCTTAAAGTTGCGACAGTTTACAAGCTGAGGAGAAGGAGGGAAGATGGAATGAGTTGTTGTTGAGAAGTAGATTTTATTTTCTGATTTTAATCTTCCTCTCTCTCTTTCTCCCCCCCCCTCTCATCTCTCTCTCCTCGTCCCTCACTCTCTCCCTCTCATCTCTCTCTTTCTCCCTCCCTCCCCCTTATCATCTCTCTTTCTCCTCATCCCTCACTCTCTCCCTCCTCTCTCCCTCTCATCTCTCTTTCCCCCCCCCTCTCATCTCTTTCTCCTTATCCCTCACTCTCTCCTCTCTCTCTCCCTCCTTTCTCTCCTCTCTTTCTCACTCCTCTCCCTCTCTCCCCCCTCTCATCTCTCTTTCTCCTCATCCCTCACTCTCCTCTCTCTCTCCCCTCTCTTTCTTTCTCCCTCCTCTCCCTCTCTCCCCCTCTCATCTTTCTTTCTCCTCATCCCTCACTCTCTCCCCCCTCTCTCCCTCTCTCCTCTCTCTCTCCCTCTCTTAGCCCTACCCCTCACCTCCACTTCTCCATCAAGCACCCTCACACCCTGTCCTGGAAGTACTATAAGATGTTCCAGTGTAAAGCCCACCTGGTCATGAGGCTCATTGAGAACAGGATCAGCATGGAGTTCATGCTGCAGGTGAGCGATTTTATAATCAATTTAATAATCCATCCATCATCTAGTATGCAGGCTGGTTCTGGTAAACATCTGGCCACACGTGAAGTCTAGTTGTTTAAACACTAATACCTACAGGGATTCAACACTGGAGTTTATCAATACTACACTACAATGCAGAGTCTGGGTCATTCCAGTTCAACTACTACTTTCATGGAGGAAAGCATTTTCAAATCCTCAAATCATCATATCCCAGCACTCCATCTGATCACAGCACTCCATCATATCCCAGCACTCCATCATATTCCAGCACTCCATCAGATCCCAGCACTCCATCAGATCCCAGCACTCCATGATATCCCAGCACTCCATCAGATCCCAGCACTCCATCAGATCCCAGCACTCCATCAGATCCCAGCACTCCATGATATCCCAGCACTCCATCAGATCCCAGCACTCCATCAGATCCCAGCACTCCATCAGATCCCAGCACTCCATCATATTCCAGCACTCCATCATATTCCAGCACTACATCATATCCCAGCACTCCATCAGATCCCAGCACTCCATCAGATCCCAGCACTCCATCAGATCCCAGCACTCCATCAGATCCCAGCACTCCATCATATTCCAGCACTCCATCATATTCCAGCACTCCATCAGATCCCAGCACTCCATCAGATCCCAGCACTCCATCAGATCCCAGCACTCCATCAGATCCCAGCACTCCATCATATCCCAGCACTCCATCATATTCCAGCACTCCATCATATTCCAGCACTCCATCATATTCCAGCACTCCATCATATTCCAGCACTCCATCATATCCCAGCACTCCATCAGATCCCAGCACTCCATCAGATCCCAGCACTCCATCAGATCCCAGCACTCCATCAGATCCCGGCACTCCATCAGATGCTGGCACTCCATCAGATGCTGGCACTCCATCATATCCCAGCACTCCATCATATTCCAGCACTCCATCATATCCCAGCACTCCATCATATCCCAGCACTCCATCAGATCCCAGCACTCCATCATATCCCAGCACTCCATCATATTCCAGCACTCCATCATATTCCAGCACTCCATCATATCCCAGCTCTCCATCAGATCCCAGCACTCCATCATATCCCAGCACTCCATCATATCCCAGCACTCCATCATATCCCAGCACTCCATCATATCCCAGCACTCCATCAGACCCCAGCACTCCATCAGACTCCAGCACTCCATCAGACCCCAGCACTCCATCAGACCCCACCACTCCATCAGACCCCAGCACTCCATCAGACCCCAGCACTCCATCAGATCCCAGCACTCCATCATATCCCAGCACTCCATCATATCCCAGCACTCCATCATATCCCAGCACTCCATCATATCCCAGCACTCCATCATATCCCAGCACTCCATCAGATCCCAGCACTCCATCATATTCCAGCACTCCATCATATCCCAGCACTCCATCATATCCCAGCACTCCATCATATCCCAGCACTCCATCATATCCCAGCACTCCATCATATCCCAGCACTTCATCAGACTCCAGCACTCCATCAGACCCCAACACTCCATCAGACCCCAACACTCCATCGGACCCCAACACTCCATCGGACCCCAACACTCCATCGGACCCCAGCACTCCATCGGACCCCAGCACTCCATCGGACCCCAGCACTCCATCGGACCCCAGCACTCCATCGGACCCCAACACTCCATCAGACCCCAACACTCCATCGGATCCCAGCACTCCATCAGATCCCAGCACTACATTGACTCTTCCCCTGTTCAGCTCCTGAGTCTGGCCAGTACAGCGTCCTCCCAGAAGTACCAGACACATGTGGAGTCAGATACATGAACTAGATTATTCTGTTTCCGATCTGCTAGGTGTTCAACAAGTTACTAAGCCTGGCTAGTACAGCGTCCTCGCAGAAGTACCAGTCACACATGTGGAGTCAGATGCTGGTATCCACCCACAGCTTCCTCAAGTCCATCTCCAACGTGTCGGGGAAGGACATAGGACCCCTCATCAAGCAGTGGGTGTATCCTTTAACCTGTCAATCAGAACACTGGAGGGAGAGGTAACGTGACTATAACACTGTAATAGCAGATTAATGGTTAGGACATAGGACCCCTCATCAAGCAGTGGGTGTATCCTTTCAGCTCCCTCAGCCTGCTTAGCAGAACACTGGAGAGACTGGCCTGGTTAGAACACTAAGAACTGACGGGCCTGGTTAGAACACTAAGGACCGACTGGCCTGGTTAGAACACTAAGAACTGACGGGCCTGGTTAGAACACTAAGAACTGACTGGCCTGGTTAGAACACTAAGAACCGACGGGCCTGGTTAGAACACTAAGAACTGACTGGCCTGGTTAGAACACTAAGAACTGACTGGCCTGGTTAGAACACTAAGAACCGACTGGCCTGGTTAGAACACTAAGAACTGACTGGCCTGGTTAGAACACTAAGAACCGACTGGCCTGGTTAGAACACTAAGGACCGACTGGCCTGGTTAGAACACTAAGGACCGACAGGCCTGTTTATAAAGCCCCTTTAAGCAGTGTAATAATTGAACCCTTCAACAGAAGGACCATATATATGCATTTTGCATTTTCAGATGACTGATTTTGTGTCTTATAAGTTCACTGTAATGTCCAGAGTTGTCAACTGACATGGAAATGTATTGTACATATCACCAGTCAGCAGAAAGGTCTTGTCTGTTTATAGTCTGTATGTAATATCAAGACTTTGAATGATTTAATATCCACTATACAACTGGAAATATACCATAGCACCAACATTTTCCAAAACCATTCCTGTGGTTATTACACTGCAGTAATTGAATGATTCACGCCCGATCGCTCTAGTTATTACGTTGAACTACCATTGTACCCCTGATTGGGATCAGTGCTGTAATTCTTTCAGTTTAGATATTAGCCTTAATTCAAGCCCACAGAGACCAGAGTGCGGTGGTGAAGTTCTTTGGCAGTTTTGCCTTCAACAGGAAACGGAACGTTCTAGAACTGGAGATTCGACAGGACTACACCTCCTCTGGAACACAGAAATATGTGGTCGGTCCTCTTTGAACTGAGTTGGTTTAACTTTACTGGTGTGCGGGATGGGCCTTAGTTAGCACTTTTGGGACTATTCGATTGGTTCCATTGTACCAGCAAAGCTAAATCAAACTACCGCAAGTATTTGACATTTTGTTGTGTTTGACCCAAGTCTGAGATTTAGTAGTAAGGTGAATCACTGTCTTCGTTCTGTAGGGACCCATCAAGGTGACAGTCCAGGAGCTGGATGGGTCCTTCAACCACACGCTACAGATAGAAGAGAACAGCCTGAAACACGACATCCCCTGCCACTCCAAGAGCAGACGGTAAACTCAAGCATCTTGTTTCTGTTATTACTAACACATTTCAATAAGCCTAATGCAATGCCGTCTTAGCTGTAGTTTGGAGGATCAAGCCTAATGTAATGTCGTCTTAGCTGTAGTTTGGAGGATCAAGCCTAATGTAATGTCGTCTTAGCTGTAGTTTGGAGGATCAAGCCTAATGTAATGTCATCTTAGCTGTAGTTTGGAGGATCAAGCCTAATGTAATGCCGTCTTAGCTGTAGTTTGGAGGATCAAGCCTAATGTAATGCTATCTTAGCTGTAGTTTGGAGGACCAAGCCTAATGTAATGCCATCTTAGCTGTAGTTTGGAGGACCAAGCCTAATGTAATTCTGTAGTTTGGAGGACCAAGCCTAATGTAATGCCATCTTAGCTGTAGTTTGGAGGATGAAGCCTAATGTAATGCCATCTTAGCTGTAGTTTGGAGGACCAAGCCTAATGTAATTCTGTAGTTTGGAGGACCAAGCCTAATGTAATGCCATCTTAGCTGTAGTTTGGAGGATGAAGCCTAATGTAATGCCATCTTAGCTATAGTTTGGAGGATGAAGACTAATGTAAGGCTGTAGTTTGGAGGACCAAGCCTAATGCAATGCCGTCTTAGCTGTAGTTTGGAGGACCAAGCCTAATGCAATGCTATCTTAGCTGTAGTTTGGAGGACCAAGCCTAATGTAATGCCATCTTAGCTGTAGTTTGGAGGACCAAGCCTAATGCAATGCCATCTTAGCTGTAGTTTGGAGGACCAAGCCTAATGCAATGCCATCTTAGCTGTAGTTTGGAGGACCAAGCCGAATGTAATGCTATCTTAGCTGTAGTTTGGAGGACCAAGCCTAATGTAATGCTATCTTAGCTGTAGTTTGGAGGATCAAGCCTAATGTAATGCTATCTTAGCTGTAGTTTGGAGGATCAAGCCTAATGTAATGCTATATTAGCTGTAGTTTGGAGGATCAAGCCTAATGTAATGCTATCTTAGCTGTAGTTTGGAGGATCAAGCCTAATGTAATGCCATCTTAGCTGTAGTTTGGAGGACCAAGCCTAATGTAATGCTGTAGTTTGGAGGATCAAGCCTAATGTAATGCCATCTTAGCTGTAGTTTGGAGGATGAAGCCTAATGTAATGCCGTCTTAGCTGTAGTTTGGAGGACCAAGCCTAATGTAATGCTGTAGTTTGGAGGACCAAGCCTAATGCAATGCCATCTTAGCTGTAGTTTGGAGGACCAAGTGTCCCTCAGTTTATCTCCGCCTCCTTAGAGTTTGTATTTTCTTCCTGCTCCAGAAACAAGAAGAAGAAGATCCCTTTGATGAACGGGGAGGAGGTTGACATGGACCTGTCTGCTATGGAGTAAGACTGTATACTGCTCCCTCTCATCTCTCCTGTCTGCTATGGAGTAAGACTGTATACTGCTCTCTCTCTCTCTCCTGTCTGCTATGGAGTAAGACTGTATACTGCTCCCTCTCTCTCTCCTGTCTGCTATGTAGTAAGACTGTATACTGCTCTCTCTCTCTCCTGTCTGCTATGTAGTAAGACTGTATACTGCTCTCTCTCTATCACCTGTCTGCTATGTAGTAAGACTGTATACTGCTCTCTCTCTCTCACCTGTCTGCTATGGAGTAAGACTGTATACTGCTCTCTCTCTCTCACCTGTCTGCTATGGAGTAAGACTGTATACTGTTTTATACTGCTCCCATTCTTGCACTGATACTACAGGACTAGGGAGAGTAGCACTGATACTACAGGACTAGGGAGAGTAGCACTGATACTACAGGACTAGGGAGAGTAGCACTGATACTACAGGACTAGGGAGAGTAGCACTGATACTACAGGACTAGGGAGAGTAGCACTGATACTACAGGACTGGGGAGAGTAGCACTGATACTACAGGACTAGGGAGAGTAGCACTGATACTACAGGACTAGGGAGAGCAGCACTGATACTACAGGACTAGGGAGAGCAGCACTGATACTACAGGACTAGAGAGAGCAGCACTGATACATACTACAGGACTAGGGAGAGCAGCACTGATAATACAGGAATAGGGAGAGCAGCACTGATACTACAGGACTAGGGAGAGCAGCACTGATGGTACAGAGCTAGGGAGAGCAGCACTGATGGTACAGAGCTAGGGAGAGCAGCACTGATAATACAGGACTAGGGAGAGCAGCACTGATACTACAGGACTAGGGAGAGCAGCACTGATACATACTACAGGACTAGGGAGAGCAGCACTGATAATACAGGACTAGGGAGAGCAGCACTGATACTACAGGACTAGGGAGAGCAGCACTGATACATACTACAGGACTAGGGAGAGCAGCACTGATAATACAGGAATAGGGAGAGCAGCACTGATACTACAGGACTAGGGAGAGCAGCACTGATACTACAGGACTAGGGAGAGCAGCACTGATACCACAGGACTAGGGAGAGCAGCACTGATACTACAGGACTAGGGAGAGCAGCACTGATACTACAGAGCTAGGGAGAGCAGCACTGATACTACAGGACTAGGGAGAGCAGCACTGATACTACAGGACTAGGGAGAGCAGCACTGATACTACAGGACTAGGGAGAGCAGCACTGATACTACAGGACTAGGGAGAGCAGCACTGATACTACAGGACTAGGGAGAGCAGCACTGATACTACAGGACTAGGGAGAGCAGCACTGATACTACAGAGCTAGGGAGAGCAGCACTGATACTACAGGACTAGGGAGAGCAGCACTGATACTACAGGACTAGGGAGAGCAGCACTGATACTACAGGACTAGGGAGAGCAGCACTGATACCACAGGACTAGGGAGAGCAGCACTGATACTACAGAGCTAGGGAGAGCAGCACTGATACTACAGGACTAGGGAGAGCAGCACTGATAATACAGGACTAGGGAGAGCAGCACTGATACTACAGGACTAGGGAGAGCAGCACTGATACTACAGAGCTAGGGAGAGCAGCACTGATACTACAGGACTAGGGAGAGCAGCACTGATACATACTACAGGACTAGGGAGAGCAGCTATGGCTGTTACCGAGCATTGAGAAACTAACCAACAACCCAGCAGGCAGATGCAGCTAACATCACTACCCTCAGTAGTTTATGTCCTACCCTCAGTAGTTTACGTCCTACCCTCAGTAGTTTACGTCCTACCCTCAGTAGTTTACGTCCTACCCTCAGTAGTTTACGTCCTACCCTCAGTAGTTTACGTCCTACCCTCAGTAGTTTACGCCCTACCCTCAGTAGTTTACACCATACTCTCAGTAGTTTAGACCTACCCTCAGAGGGAATAAAGGATCTCGCCATAAAAATAATCAACATACTTCAGTTAAAAGTTTTAGTCAAATCAGTTGAATTCAGACAAGCCACCCTCCTTAACAGACGAGTGTTCCGTTCGTTCCGTTCCATAAAGAACCTAAAACTTCACTCTGTTTCTCACGCAGTGCGGATTCTCCCTTGCTGTGGATCCGGATCGATCCGGACATGTCCATCCTGCGTAAGGTGGAGTTTGAGCAGGCAGACTTCATGTGGCAGTACCAGCTCAGGTACAGAACTCTTCACCTTTTACTTTTAGGACCTGGCCGTTGCATGGATCTGTTTCTTCATGTCTTCTTGAGCACACAAAAAAGACTATCCTTATTTACAAACATGACAAAGATGACTACAGATCACGCCACAGCGCCGCGAGTACAGATCACGCCACAGAGCCGTGACTACAGATCAGGTTACAGAGACGCGACTACAGATCAGGCCACAGAGACGCGACTACAGATCACGCCACAGAGCTGCGTCTACAGATCACGCCACAGAGCCGCGACTACAGATCACGCCACAGATCCGCGACTACAGATCACGCCACAGAGCCGCGACTACAGATCACGCCACAGAGCCGCGACTACAGATCACGCCACAGAGCCGCGTCTACAGATCACGCCACAGAGCCGCGTCTACAGATCACGCCACAGAGCCGCGACTACAGATCACACCACAGAGCCGCGTCTACAGATCACGCCACAGAGCCGCGTCTACAGATCACGCCACAGAGACGCCGCGACTACAGATCACGACACAGAGCCGCGACTACAGATCACGCCACAGATCCGCGACTACAGATCACGCCACAGGGCCGCGACTACAGATCACGCCACAGAGCCATGACTACAGATCACGCCTCAGAGCCGCGACTACAGATCACGCCACAGAGACACCGCGACTACAGATCACGCCACAGAGCCGCGACTACAGATCACGCCACAGAGCCGCGACTACAGATCACGCCACAGAGACACCGCGACTACAGATCACGCCACAGAGCCGCGACTACAGATCACGCCACAGAGCCCCGACGACAGATCACGCCTCAAAGCCGCGAGTACAGATCACGCCACAGAGCCGCGACTACAGATCACGCCACAGAGCCGTGACTACAGATCACGCCACAGAGCCGTGACTACAGATCACGCCACAGAGCCATGACTACAGATCACGCCACAGAGCCGCGACTACAGATCGCACCACAGAGCCATGATAGCACATATAGATCTGACATTTCAACATGGAGTTCAATGCGAACGAGACAAGGTGTGTTTGTTTGTCCTGGTAGTATTCTTCATGGTTCAGAAGTATCTTCCTCAGGTACGAGCGTGACGTCGTGGCCCAGGAGGAGTCTATTTTAGCCCTGGAGAAGTTCCCCACGCCGGCCTCCCGTCTGGCCCTCACTGACATCCTGGAACAGGACCAGTGTTTCTACAAGGTCCGCCAGGGCGCCTGCTTCTGCCTCGCCAAGGTAAGAGGTCCGCTTCACCCATCCATCCATCTTTATCCCTCCATTAACCACGGTGGGGTTTTAGTGTGATGAATCCAGAGTTGAGCACATCATTCCTTTATTCTAAGCCAAGGGGACTTCTGTGGCAGGAGGCCACCCACCTTCCTAGTCTTCGTTCTTCTTTTAAAACCCAATTCGACAACCCCTGTAGAA
Source organism: Oncorhynchus clarkii lewisi (assembly GCF_045791955.1). Classification (NCBI taxonomy): domain Eukaryota; kingdom Metazoa; phylum Chordata; class Actinopteri; order Salmoniformes; family Salmonidae; genus Oncorhynchus; species Oncorhynchus clarkii. Next base: position 24,312 of record NW_027258083.1, on the reverse strand, counting down.
CGTTATCCTGTGGATTGTTTTTGCTTTATCCATCAACCCCCCCCCATATCCGATTTAATTTCCTCCATTTATAATATTTTCACCTGAATCCATATTTTCTTTAAATCAGAAATGGATGTGGAGTTCCATGGTTATTTCATTTCATGGTTTCATTGGCTTCCAGAATTGAATTTAGCTAGTTGATGTTAACAGGATGTTAACAGGTACCCCTGATAGCCTTGGCAGGCCGGTGATAGGCTGCCTTTGTTGAATGAGTGGGAGCCGGCAGGAAAGGCTTAGGGGCAAGTCCAAGCAGAGTCCACACACCCGCACTTAGATACACACGCTCACATATACACACACCCACATATACACACACTCACATATACACACACCCACACTTAGATACACACACTCACATATACACACACCCGTCCACCCCAGGGCCTTGTGTTTACCTTGCTGAAAAATGACAACATCCTGACCGCTCGCCCCAGCCCTGTAGGGAGACCCTCGGCTCTGTCCTTCTCTCTAATATCCTGCTGAGAGAGAGCAGGGAGACCCTCGGCTCTGTCCTTCTCTCTAACATCCTGCTGAGAGAGAGCAGGGAGACCCTCGGCTCTGTCCTTCTCTCTAATATCCTGCTGAGAGAGAGCAGGGAGACCCTCGGCTCTGTCCTTCTCTCTAATATCCTGCTGAGAGAGAGCAGGGAGACCCTCGGCTCTGTCCTTCTCTCTAATATCCTGCTGAGAGAGAGCAGGGAGACCCTCAGCTCTGTCCTCCTCTCTAATATCCTGCTGGGAAACCCTCAGCTCTGTCCTTCTCTCTAATATCCTGCTGAGAGAGAGCAGGGAGACCCTCGGCTCTGTCCTTCTCTCTAATATCCTGCTGAGAGAGAGCAGGGAGACCCTCGGCTCTGTCCTTCTCTCTAACATCCTGCTGAGAGAGAGCAGGGAGACCCTCTGCTCTGTTACTTCCTAATGTAACAGGCTAGAAGCCAGTCTGCTAGAAGCCAATTGTTCTGAACTCTAGAAAATCTAATCCAAGTTACACTCGCTTGTCCCCTTGCAGTTAACTTTCAAATGAATATTACAACGTTTTGTCCAGGAAACCTTCTTCAGGGTGTCATGTGTCATCCTAGTTAGATTACTAGCTAATACCTCTATTATTTAGTATTTTCTGTGTCTAGATAGCGAACTCCACTGCTCTGTGACGTCCCTGTTCACCAGGATAGCTAGCTGTCACACATCAGCCCAGATAGAACAGGAGGGGAGCTAGCTGTCACACATCAGCTCAGATAGAACAGGAGGAGGATAGCTAGCTGTCACACATCAGCTCAGATAGAACAGGAGGAGGAGAGCTAGCTGTCACACATCAGCCCAGATAGAACAGGAGGAGAGCTAGCTGTCACACATCAGCCCAGATAGAACAGGAGGAGAGCTAGCTGTCACACATTTTTTATTTTATTTTTTTTATTTCACCTTTATTTAACCAGGTAGGCTAGTTGAGAACAAGTTCTCATTTGCAACTGCGACCTGGCCAAGATAAGGCATAGCAGTGTGAACAGACAACACAGAGTTACACATGGAGTAAACAATTAACAAGTCAATAACACAGTAGAAAAAAGGGGAGTCTATATATACATTGTGTGCAAAAGGCATGAGAAGGTAGGCAAATAATTACAATTATGCAGATTAACACTGGAGTGATAAATGATCAGATGGTTATGTAAAGGTAGAGATATTGGCGTGCAAAAGAGCAGAAAAATAAATAAATAAAAACAGTATGGGGATGAGGTAGGTGAAAATGGGTGGGCTATTTACCAATAGACTATGTACAGCTGCAGCGATCGGTTAGCTGCTCAGATAGCAGATGTTTGAAGTTGGTGAGGGAGATAAAAGTCTCCAACTTCAGTGATTTTTGCAATTCGTTCCAATCACAGGCAGCAGAGAACTGGAACGAATCAGCTCTGATAGAACAGGAGGAGGAGAGCTAGCTGTCACACATCAGCCCAGATAGAACAGGAGGAGGATAGCTAGCTGTCACACATCAGCTCTGATAGAACAGGAGGAGGAGAGCTAGCTGTCACACATCAGCTCAGATAGAACAGGAGGAGGATAGCTAGCTGTCACACATCAGCCCAGATAGAACAGGAGGAGGAGAGCTAGCTGTCACACATCAGCCCAGATAGAACAGGAGGAGGATAGCTAGCTGTCACACATCAGCTCAGATAGAACAGGAGGAGGAGAGCTAGCTGTCACACATCAGCTCAGATAGAACAGGGGGAGGAGAGCTAGCTGTCACACATCAGCTGAGATAGAACAGGGGGAGGAGAGCTAGCTGTCACACATCAGCTCAGATAGAACAGGAGGAGGAGTGCTAGCTGTCACACATCAGCTCAGATAGAACAGGAGGAGGAGAGCTAGCTGTCACACATCAGCTCAGATAGAACAGGAGGAGGAGAGCTAGCTGTCACACATCAGCTCAGATAGAACAGGAGGAGGAGAGCTAGCTGTCACACATCAGCCCAGATAGAACAGGAGGAGAGCTAGCTGTCACACATCAGCCCAGATAGAACAGGAGGAGAGCTAGCTGTCACACATCAGCTCTGATAGAACAGGAGGAGGAGAGCTAGCTGTCACACATCAGCCCAGATAGAACAGGAGGAGGATAGCTAGCTGTCACACATCAGCTCTGATAGAACAGGAGGAGGAGAGCTAGCTGTCACACATCAGCTCAGATAGAACAGGAGGAGGATAGCTAGCTGTCACACATCAGCCCAGATAGAACAGGAGGAGGAGAGCTAGCTGTCACACATCAGCTCAGATAGAACAGGGGGAGGAGAGCTAGCTGTCACACATCAGCCCAGATAGAACAGGAGGAGGATAGCTAGCTGTCACACATCAGCTCAGATAGAACAGGAGGAGGAGAGCTAGCTGTCACACATCAGCTCAGATAGAACAGGGGGAGGAGAGCTAGCTGTCACACATCAGCTCAGATAGAACAGGGGGAGGAGAGCTAGCTGTCACACATCAGCTCAGATAGAACAGGAGGAGGAGTGCTAGCTGTCACACATCAGCTCAGATAGAACAGGAGGAGGAGAGCTAGCTGTCACACATCAGCTCAGATAGAACAGGAGGAGGAGAGCTAGCTGTCACACATCAGCTCAGATAGAACAGGAGGAGGAGAGCTAGCTGTCACACATCAGCCCAGATAGAACAGGAGGAGGATAGCTAGCTGTCACACATCAGCTCAGATAGAACAGGAGGAGGAAGCTGTATCACATATTTCCTGTTTTTAACATTCATAGATCGCCAACTCCATGATGAGCACCTGGACCGGTCCTCCAGCCATGAAGTCTCTGTTCACCAGAATGTTCTGCTGTAAGAGCTGTCCAAACATCGTCAAGACCAACACCTTCATCAGCTTCCAGAGCTACTTCCTACAGAAGGTAATTAACTGTCACACGTCACCTTAACGTAGATCACGAGACTAAGTCTGTCTGTTTAAATATCGGATCAGTCATGGGATACCAGTTACACACTGTAGAGGTTTTTACTTCGTCACCGAACCTAAACCTTTAGGAAACAATGGCGGGAAAAATCTGAATTAGTTTCCCTGGAAATTGCAAGAAATCTGTAGTACTGTGTTTTGCCGACTGTAATGAGCTGTGTTTGATCTGTACCTAGACCATGCCTGTAGCCATGGCTCAGCTCAGAGACATCCAGAACCTCTGTCCCAAAGACGTCCTCAACTTCATCCTGGACCTCATCAAGTACAACGACAACAGGAAGAACAAGGTGAGATGGGGGTTTGTTTTGTTGTGACCAATGATTAGAAGGGGACAGGGTGAAGGAGATGAACCGTTCAGAGAGTGTTGGACCAGGGGTCGCCATCGTTGGTAATTCTGTATGGTGTTCTGGAGTTGGTTGTGTTGACCACTGGGCCACACTGACCAGGCACTAATGCCTTTAATGTTGTTGCCCTTCTCCTTTTCCTAGTTCTCTGACAACTACTACCGTGCCGAGCTGATTGACGCCCTCACCAACTCCCTGACCCCGGCCATCAGCATCAGTAACGAGGTGCGCACCGTGGACAACCTCAACGGAGACGTACGTCTCATCCTGGAGGAGATCACACGGTCTCTTAACATGGAGAAACTACTGCCCAGCTACCGCAACACCATCACTGTCAGGTAGAGATAATCACTACTCTAGATACCCATTATACATTATACTATATAAACTAAACATCCTGGAGGAGATCATCACTACAGCCCAGCTACCGCAACACCATCACTGTCAGGTAGAGATAATCACTACTCTAGATACCCACTATACATTATACTATATAAACTAAACATCCTGGAGGAGATCATCACTACTGCCCAGCTACCGCAACACCATCACTGTCAGGTAGAGATAATCACTACTATAGATACCCACTATGCATTATACTATATAAACTAAACATCCTGGAGGAGATCATCACTACTGCCCAGCTACGGCAACACCATCACTGTCCGGTAGAACAGAAGTTAGGATGAAGTGGAGTAATAGTGATGGTAAATGTGGGTGGTGTTTAATGGTGGTAAATGTGGGTGGTGTTTAGTGGTGGTAAATGTGGGTGGTAAATGATGGTGGTGCTGGTAAATGGTGCTGGTGGTAAATGTGGGTGGTGTTTAGTGGTGGTAAATGTGGGTCGTAAATGGTGGTGTTTAGTGGTGGTAAATGTGGGTCGTAAATGGTGGTGTTTAGTGGTAGTGGTGGTAAATGGTGGTGTTTAGTGGTAGTGATGGTAAATGTGGGTGGTAAATATGGGTGGCAAATGTGGGTGGTAAATGGTGGTGGTAAGTGGTGGTAAATATGGGTCGTAAATGGTGGTGTTTAGTGGTAGTGATGGTAAATGGTGGTGTTTAGTGGTAGTGGTGGTAAATGGTGGTGTTTAGTGGTAGTGGTGGTAAATGGTGGTGTTTAGTGGTGGTAAATGGTGGTGCTTGGTGTCTGTTTTGATTGGCCGCTTGACATTGTGTTGATCGATAAAAGACCAAATAGTGGTTGACCCAAAGCGTCATTGTTGAGCTAGCTGGTGTGGAAGCTTTTTGGCCCTTGTACCCTCTCCCCAAATATTGCCAAACACGTCCCGTACAGGAAGCTAGTTGAGTGCCGGGGGAAACCTTCCCACCTGCATGATCCTATCAATCAAAATCACTCAAAGGCACAATCTGCTACTTTGTTTTCCAGTTGTAGAACTCCACATCTTTAACCCTAAAGGGTATTGGTGCGTTACAAATCAGGAACTTTGATTTAGGCTTATAGATGAGTGACCTCTCTCTCTCTCCTCCATCCCCCCTCTCTCTCCTCCATCCCCCCTCTCTCTCCTCCATCCCCCCTCTCTCTCCTCCATCCCCCCTCTCTCTCCTCCATCCCCCCTCTCTCTCCATCCCCCCTCTCTCTCCTCCATCCCCCCTCTCTCTCCTCCATCTCTCTCTCTCCTCCATCTCTCTCTCTCCTCCATCTCTCTCTCTCCTCCATCCCCCCTCTCTCTCCTCCATCCCCCCCTCTCTCTCCTCCATCCCCCTCTCTCCTCCACCCCCCCCCCCTCTCTCCATCCCTCTCCCTCTCCACCCCCCTCTCCAGTTGTCTCAGAGCTATCCGGATGCTCCAGAAGAATGGTCATATCCCCAGTGATCCCTCTCTGTTTAAATCCTATGCAGAATACGGACACTTTGTGGATGTTCGTGTTGCAGCGCTGGAAGCTGTGGTGGACTACACAAGAGGTATGCACCGAACTAGTCCTAGTGAAGTGAGTAGGACACACCCTATTCCCTATGTAGGTGCACTACATTTAGCCAGATCAAGTATTCAGACCCCTTGACTTATTCTGAAATGTATTAATTTTTTTTTGTTTTCTCATCAATCTACACACAGTAACCCATGACGACGAACCAAAAACATTTTTTTTTTTTTTACATTTTTGAAAATTGTAAATAAAAATAAATAACTATCACATTTGCATAAGTATTCAGATATTTTACGCAGTACTTTGTTGAAGCACCTTTGACAGCGATTACAGCCTCGAGTCTTCTTGGGTGTGACGCTACAAGCTTGGCACACCTGTATTTGGGGAGTTTCTCCCATTCTTCTCTGCAGATCCTCTCAAGCTCTGTCAGGTTGGATGGGGAGCCTCGCTGCACAGCTATTTTCAGGTCCCTCCAGAGATGTTCGATCAGGTTAAAGTCCGGGCTCTAGCTGGGCCACTCAAGGACATTCAGAGACTTGTCCCGAAGCCACTCCTGCGTTGTCTTGGCTGTGTGCTTAGGGTCGTTGTCCTGTTGGAAGGTGAACCTTCGCCCCAGTCTGAGGTCCTGAGCGCTCTGGAGCAGGTTTTCATCAAGAATCTCTCTGTACTTTGCTCCGTTCATCTTTCCCTTGATGCTGACTAGTCTCCCAGCCACTGAAAAACATCCCCACAGCCTGATGCTGCCACCACCATGCCTCACCGTAAGGATGGTGCCAGGTTTCCTCCAGACGTGACGCTTGGCATTCAGACCAGAGAGTTCATTCTTGGTTTCATCACACCAGAGAATCTTGTTTCTCATGATCTGAGAGTCTTTAGGTGCCTTTTGCGCGGGGTGGGGGACGGGACTGTTTTCGCTTTGTCATTATGCGGTATTGTGTGTAGATAAACATCTATGTAATCCATTTCAGTATCAGACTGTAACGTAACAACATGTGGAAAAAGGGATGGGGGTCTGAATACTTTCCGAATGCAAGGAGACGAGGTGCCATTTCACACACAGCCTAGTTTTCTGGGGTTGAACATCTTGACCCTAAATATCCATCCAGACGTCACCAGTCAGTCTGTTTTAATCTGTGGGGTTGAACATCTTGACCCTAAATATCCATCCAGACTGTCACCAGTCAGTCTGTTTAATCTCTGGGGTTGAACATCTTGACCCTAAATATCCATCCAGACTGTCACCAGTCAGTCTGTTTTAATCTCTGGGGTTGAACATCTTGACCCTAAATATCCATCCAGACTGAATGGCACCTTTCTCAGTCATCAGTCTGTTTCACTCTGTGGGCTGTAGCTACTAGCTAGAGAGACAGCATCTCACCTGTAGAAGCAACATGCGCACACACACACACACACACACACACAAACTCCCTGCTATAAACCTCATTATAAACTGTGTGGTTCCAGCCCTGAATGCTAATTGGCTGACAGCCGTGGTATATCAGACCGTATAGTAGTAACATCACACTGACTCCTACCCAGAGAGTATCCCTTCTTGTTATAGTAGTAACATCACACTGACTCCTACCTAGAGAGTATCTCTTCTTGTTATAGTAGTAACAACACACTGACTCCTACCTAGAGAGTATCTCTTCTTGTTATAGTAGTAACAACACACTGACTCCTACCTAGAGAGTATCCCTTCTTGTTATAGTAGTAACAACACACTGACTCCTACCTAGAGAGTATCCCTTCTTGTTATAGTAGTAACATCACACTGACTCCTACCCAGAGAGTATCCCTTCTTGTTATAGTAGTAACAACACACTGACTCCTACCTAGAGAGTATCCCTTCTTGTTATAGTAGTAACAACACACTGACTCCTACCTAGAGAGTATCCCTTTCCAACACGCTCTGACTGCCACACACAATCCCTGCTGATTATACACATAATTAATAAATCTCACAGCCCTGCCTGGTTGTCAGGACAGAGGTGTGTGTGTGTGTGTGTGTGTGTGTGTGTGTGTGTGTGTGTGTGTGTGTGTGTGTGTGTGTGTGTGTGTGTGTGTGTGTGTGTGTGTGTGTGTGTGTGTGTGTGTGTGTGTTTTTTTAACATGCTGTCTATTGCTAGTTGACAGGAGCTCCGTGGAACTGCAGTGGCTGCTCAACATGGTCCAGAATGACCCGGCTCACTACATCAGGTACTGTGTGTTTTGTCTGTTGGGTTGGCGGCCTCATACATAAAGATGCATCATGATGCATTTACCTGGCTTCAGGATATGGGGACATTTTGTCTTCAGGCAGCAAGACAACGGGGTCGTTTATTTAGTGCTGCGTAAAAAACAAGGACTGTTACAGTGAATTTATCAACGGATTGAACTCATTTAGACCCGTAGTCTGAGGAAATGTATTGATGATACTTCAGCAGTTTGAATCTAAATATATTCATCCTGAAACATCCTGTTTCCTTTATTAGTGGTTATTTGCCATGTCCCAGGAAAGGTGTTATGTGATGGTCTGTCCCAGGAAAGGTGTTATGTGATGGTTTGTCCCAGGAAAGGTGTTATGTGATGGTTTGTCCCAGGAAAGGTGTTATGTGATGGTTTGTCCCAGGAAAGGTGTTATGTGATGGTCTGTCCCAGGAAAGGTGTTATGTGATGGTTTGTCAGGGAAAGTTGTTATGTGATGGTTTGTCCCAGGAAAGGTGTTATGTGATGGTTTGTCCCAGGAAAGGTGTTATGTGATGGTCTGTCCCAGGAAAGGTGTTATGTGATGGTCTGTCCCAGGAAAGGTGTTATGTGATGGTCGGTCCCAGGAAAGGTGTTATGTGATGGTCGGTCCCAGGAAAGGTGTTATGTGATGGTCTGTCCCAGGAAAGGTGTTATGTGATGGTTTGTCCCAGGAAAGGTGTTATGTGATGGTCTGTCCCAGGAAAGGTGTTATGTGATGGTCTGTCCCAGGAAAGGTGTTATGTGATGGTTTGTCCCAGGAAAGGTGTTATCTGATGGTTTGTCAGGGAAAGGTGTTTTATGTGATGGTCTGCCCCAGAAAAGGTGTTTTATGTGACGGTCTGCCCCAGGAAAGGTGTTTTATGTGACGGTCTGCCCCAGGAAAGGTGTTATGTGATGGTCTGTCCGGGAAAGGTGTTATGTGACGGTCTGTCCCAGGAAAGGTGTTATGTGATGGTCTGTCAGGGAAAGGTGTTATGTGATGGTTTGTCAAGGAAAGGTGTTATGTGACGGTCTGCGGCTGTGATGTAACAGGATGTTAACCTCTACTTTCTCTATGTTCATTCAGACACAAGATCCTAAGCATGCTGGGTAAAAACCCTCCCTTCACCAAAGCAGCCGAGTCTCCACTCTGCAACGAGGCTCTGGTCGACCAGCTGTGGAAACTCATGAACTCAGGTGAGACCTTTGTGCATCTTAAATGGCACCCTATTCCCTATGTAGCGCACTACGTTTGACCGGAGCCCACATAAATCTTCTACGTAGGGCTCTGGACTAAAAGTAGTGTACTATGTAGCAAATAGGGTGCCATTTAAGATCAGACATAACTAATCAAACCTGATGAGACGCATTACAGACAGACCACCAGGCCTGGCTAGTCAAACCCCCACCTGGGGCTGGTGTGATATCCACTCAGGCCTGGCTAGTCAAACCCCCACCTGGGGCTGGTGTGATATCCACTCAGGCCTGGCTAGTCAAACCCCCACCTGGGCTGGAGTGATATCCACTCAGGCCTGGCTAGTCAAACTCCCACCTGGGCTGGAGTGATATCCACTCAGGCCTGGCTAGTCAAACCCCCACCTGGGCTGAAGTGATATCCACTCAGGCCTGGCTACTCAAACCCCCACCTGGGCTGGTGTGATATCCACCTAGGCCTGGCTAGTCAAACCCCCACCTGGGGCTGGTGTGATATCCACTCAGGCCTGGCTAGTCAAACAGGCCTGGCTAGTCAAACCCCCACCTGGGGCTGGTGTGATATCCACTCAGGCCTGGCTAGTCAAACCCCCACCCATGCTGGAGTGATATCCACTCAGGCCTGGCTAGTCAAACCCCCACCTGGGCTGGAGTGATATCCACTCAGGCCTGGCTAGTCAAACCCCACCTGGGCTGGAGTGATATCCACTCAGGCCTGGCTAGTCAAACCCCCACCTGGGCTGAAGTGATATCCACTCAGGCCTGGCTACTCAAACCCCCACCTGGGCTGGTGTGATATCCACCTAGGCCTGGCTAGTCAAACCCCCACCTGGGGCTGGTGTGATATCCACTCAGGCCTGGCTAGTCAAACAGGCCTGGCTAGTCAAACCCCCACCTGGGGCTGGTGTGATATCCACTCAGGCCTGGCTAGTCAAACCCCCACCTGGGGCTGGTGTGATATCCACTCAGGCCTGGCTAGTCAAACCCCCACCTGGGGCTGGTGTGATATCCACTCAGGCCTGGCTAGTCAAACCCCCACCTGGGCTGGAGTGATATCCACTCAGGCCTGGCTAGTCAAACCCCCACCTGGGCTGGAGTGATATCCACTCAGGCCTGGCTAGTCAAACCCCCACCTGGGCTGAAGTGATATCCACTCAGGCCTGGCTACTCAAACCCCCACCTGGGCTGGTGTGATATCCACCTAGGCCTGGCTAGTCAAACCCCCACCTGGGGCTGGTGTGATATCCACTCAGGCCTGGCTAGTCAAACAGGCCTGGCTAGTCAAACCCCCACCTGGGGCTGGTGTGATATCCACTCAGGCCTGGCTAGTCAAACCCCCACCTGGGGCTGGTGTGATATCCACTCAGGCCTGGCTAGTCAAACCCCCACCCATGCTGGAGTGATATCCACTCAGGCCTGGCTAGTCAAACCCCCACCTGGGCTGGAGTGATATCCACTCAGGCCTGGCTAGTCAAACCCCACCTGGGCTGGAGTGATATCCACTCAGGCCTGGCTAGTCAAACCCCCACCTGGGCTGAAGTGATATCCACTCAGGCCTGGCTACTCAAACCCCCACCTGGGCTGGTGTGATATCCACCTAGGCCTGGCTAGTCAAACCCCCACCTGGGGCTGGTGTGATATCCACTCAGGCCTGGCTAGTCAAACAGGCCTGGCTAGTCAAACCCCCACCTGGGGCTGGTGTGATATCCACTCAGGCCTGGCTAGTCAAACCCCCACCTGGGGCTGGTGTGATATCCACTCAGAACTGGCTAGTCAAACACCCATCTGGGGCTGGTGTGATATCCACTCAGGCCTGGCTAGTCAAACCCCCACCTGGGCTGGAGTGATATCCACTCAGGCCTGGCTAGTCAAACCCCCACCTGGGCTGAAGTGATATCCACTCAGGCCTGGCTACTCAAACCCCCACCTGGGCTGGTGTGATATCCACTCAGGCCTGGCTAGTCAAACCCCCACCTGGGCTGGTGTGATATCCACTCAGGCCTGGCTAGTCAAACCCCCACCCATGCTGGAGTGATATCCACTCAGGCCTGGCTAGTCAAACCTCCACCTGGGCTGGAGTGATATCCACTCAGGCCTGGCTAGTCAAACCCCACCTGGGCTGGAGTGATATCCACTCAGGCCTGGCTAGTCAAACAGGCCTGGCTAGTCAAACCCCCACCTGGGGCTGGTGTGATATCCACTCAGGCCTGGCTAGTCAAACCCCCACCTGGGGCTGGTGTGATATCCACTCAGGCCTGGCTAGTCAAACCCCCACCTGGGGCTGGTGTGATATCCACTCAGGCCTGGCTAGTCAAACCCCCACCTGGGCTGGAGTGATATCCACTCAGGCCTGGCTAGTCAAACCCCCACCTGGGCTGAAGTGATATCCACTCAGGCCTGGCTACTCAAACCCCCACCTGGGCTGGTGTGATATCCACTCAGGCCTGGCTAGTCAAACCCCCACCTGGGGCTGGTGTGATATCCACTCAGGCCTGGCTAGTCAAACCCCCACCTGGGCTGGTGTGATATCCACTCAGGCCTGGCTAGTCAAACCCCCACCTGGGCTGGAGTGATATCCACTCAGGCCTGGCTAGTCAAACCCCCACCTGGGCTGGAGTGATATCCACTCAGGCCTGGCTAGTCAAACCCCCACCTGGGCTGAAGTGATATCCACTCAGGCCTGGCTACTCAAACCCCCACCTGGGCTGGTGTGATATCCACCTAGGCCTGGCTAGTCAAACCCCCACCTGGGGCTGGTGTGATATCCACTCAGGCCTGGCTAGTCAAACAGGCCTGGCTAGTCAAACCCCCACCTGGGCTGGTGTGATATCCACTCAGGCCTGGCTAGTCAAACCCCCACCTGGGGCTGGTGTGATATCCACTCAGGCCTGGCTAGTCAAACCCCCACCTGGGCTGGTGTGATATCCACTCAGGCCTGGCTAGTCAAACCCCCACCTGGGCTGGAGTGATATCCACTCAGGCCTGGCTAGTCAAACCCCCACCTGGGCTGGAGTGATATCCACTCAGGCCTGGCTAGTCAAACCCCCACCTGGGCTGAAGTGATATCCACTCAGGCCTGGCTACTCAAACCCCCACCTGGGCTGGTGTGATATCCACCTAGGCCTGGCTAGTCAAACCCCCACCTGGGGCTGGTGTGATATCCACTCAGGCCTGGCTAGTCAAACAGGCCTGGCTAGTCAAACCCCCACCTGGGGCTGGTGTGATATCCACTCAGGCCTGGCTAGTCAAACCCCACCTGGGGCTGGTGTGATATCCACTCAGGCCTGGCTAGTCAAACCCCCACCTGGGGCTGGTGTGATATCCACTCAGGCCTGGCTAGTCAAACCCCCACCTGGGCTGGAGTGATATCCACTCAGGCCTGGGCTGAAGTGATATCCACTCAGGCCTGGCTACCCCCCCACCTGGGCTGGTGTGATATCCACCTAGTGATATCCACTCAGGCCTGGCTAGTCAAACAGGCCTGGCTAGTCAAACCCCCACCTGGGGCTGGTGTGATATCCACTCAGGCCTGGCTAGTCAAACCCCCACCTGGGCTGGAGTGATATCCACTCAGGCCTGGCTAGTCAAACCCCCACCTGGGCTGAAGTGATATCCACTCAGGCCTGGCTACTCAAACCCCCACCTGGGCTGGTGTGATATCCACTCAGGCCTGGCTAGGGGGCTGGTGTGATATCCACTCAGGCTGGCTAGTCAAACCCCCACCTGGGCTGGAGTGATATCCACTCAGGCCTGGCTGATGGGCTGGAGTGATATCCACTCAGGCCTGGCTAGTCAAACCCCCACCTGGGCTGAAGTGATATCCACTCAGGCCTGGCTATAAACCCCCACCTCTGGTGTGATATCCACCTAGGCCTGGCTAGTCAAACCCCCACCTGGGGCTGGTGTGATATCCACTCAGGCCTGGCTAGTCAAACCCCCACCTGGGCTGGTGTGATATCCACTCAGGCCTGGCTACCCCCCACCTGGGCTGGAGTTATATCCACTCAGGCCTGGCTAGTCGAACCCCCACCTTGGCTGAAGTGATATCCACTCAGGCCTGGCTAGTCGAACCCCCACCTGGGCTGAAGTGATATCCACTCAGGCCTGGCTAGTCAAACCCCCACCTGGGCTGAAGTGATATCCACTCAGGCCTGGCTAGTCAAACCCCCACCTGGGCTGAAGTGATATCCACTCGGGCCTGGCTAGTCAAACCCCCACCTGGGCTGGTGTGATATCCACTCAGGCCTGGCTAGTCAAACAGGCCTGGCTAGTCAAACCCCCACCTGGGGCTGGTGTGATATCCACTCAGGCCTGGCTAGTCAAACCCCCACCTGGGGCTGGTGTGATATCCACTCAGGCCTGGCTAGTCAAACACCCATCTGGGGCTGGTGTGATATCCACTCAGGCCTGGCTAGTCAAACCCCCACCTGGGCTGGAGTGATATCCACTCAGGCCTGGCTAGTCAAACCCCCACCTGGGCTGAAGTGATATCCACTCAGGCCTGGCTACTCAAACCCCCACCTGGGCTGGTGTGATATCCACTCAGGCCTGGCTAGTCAAACCCCCACCTGGGGCTGGTGTGATATCCACTCAGGCCTGGCTAGTCAAACCCCCACCTGGGGCTGGTGTGATATCCACTCAGGCCTGGCTAGTCAAACCCCCACCCATGCTGGAGTGATATCCACTCAGGCCTGGCTAGTCAAACCTCCACCTGGGCTGGAGTGATATCCACTCAGGCCTGGCTAGTCAAACCCCACCTGGGCTGGAGTGATATCCACTCAGGCCTGGCTACTCAAACCCCCACCTGGGCTGGTGTGATATCCACCTAGGCCTGGCTAGTCAAACCCCCACCTGGGGCTGGTGTGATATCCACTCAGGCCTGGCTAGTCAAACAGGCCTGGCTAGTCAAACCCCCACCTGGGGCTGGTGTGATATCCACTCAGGCCTGGCTAGTCAAACCCCCACCTGGGGCTGGTGTGATATCCACTCAGGCCTGGCTAGTCAAACCCCCACCTGGGGCTGGTGTGATATCCACTCAGGCCTGGCTATTCAAACCCCCACCTGGGGCTGGTGTGATATCCACTCAGGCCTGGCTAGTCAAACCCCCACCTGGGCTGGAGTGATATCCACTCAGGCCTGGCTAGTCAAACCCCCACCTGGGCTGAAGTGATATCCACTCAGGCCTGGCTACTCAAACCCCCACCTGGCCTGGTGTGATATCCACTCAGGCCTGGCTAGTCAAACCCCCACCTGGGCTGGTGTGATATCCACTCAGGCCTGGCTAGTCAAACCCCCACCTGGGCTGGAGTGATATCCACTCAGGCCTGGCTAGTCAAACCCCCACCTGGGCTGGAGTGATATCCACTCAGGCCTGGCTAGTCAAACCCCCACCTGGGCTGAAGTGATATCCACTCAGGCCTGGCTACTCAAACCCCCACCTGGGCTGGTGTGATATCCACTCAGGCCTGGCTAGTCAAACCCCCACCTGGGCTGGAGTGATATCCACTCAGGCCTGGCTAGTCAAACCCCCACCTGGGCTGGAGTGATATCCACTCAGGCCTGGCTAGTCAAACCCCCACCTGGGCTGAAGTGATATCCACTCAGGCCTGGCTACTCAAACCCCCACCTGGGCTGGTGTGATATCCACCTAGGCCTGGCTAGTCAAACCCCCACCTGGGGCTGGTGTGATATCCACTCAGGCCTGGCTAGTCAAACCCCCACCTGGGGCTGGTGTGATATCCACTCAGGCCTGGCTAGTCAAACAGGCCTGGCTAGTCAAACCCCCACCTGGGGCTGGTGTGATATCCACTCAGGCCTGGCTAGTCAAACCCCACCTGGGGCTGGTGTGATATCCACTCAGGCCTGGCTAGTCAAACCCCCACCTGGGGCTGGTGTGATATCCACTCAGGCCTGGCTAGTCAAACCCCCACCTGGGCTGGAGTGATATCCACTCAGGCCTGGCTAGTCAAACCCCCACCTGGGCTGAAGTGATATCCACTCAGGCCTGGCTACTCAAACCCCCACCTGGGCTGGTGTGATATCCACCTAGGCCTGGCTAGTCAAATCCCCACCTGGGGCTGGTGTGATATCCACTCAGGCCTGGCTAGTCAAACAGGCCTGGCTAGTCAAACCCCCACCTGGGCTGGAGTGATATCCACTCAGGCCTGGCTAGTCAAACCCCCACCTGGGCTGAAGTGATATCCACTCAGGCCTGGCTACTCAAACCCCCACCTGGGCTGGTGTGATATCCACTCAGGCCTGGCTAGTCAAACCCCCACCTGGGGCTGGTGTGATATCCACTCAGGCCTGGCTAGTCAAACCCCCACCTGGGCTGGAGTGATATCCACTCAGGCCTGGCTAGTCAAACCCCCACCTGGGCTGGAGTGATATCCACTCAGGCCTGGCTAGTCAAACCCCCACCTGGGCTGAAGTGATATGCACTCAGGCCTGGCTACTCAAACCCCCACCTGGGCTGGTGTGATATCCACCTAGGCCTGGCTAGTCAAACCCCCACCTGGGGCTGGTGTGATATCCACTCAGGCCTGGCTAGTCAAACAGGCCTGGCTAGTCAAACCCCCACCTGGGGCTGGTGTGATATCCACTCAGGCCTGGCTAGTCAAACCCCCACCTGGGCTGGTGTGATATCCACTCAGGCCTGGCTAGTCAAACCCCCACCTGGGCTGGAGTGATATCCACTCAGGCCTGGCTAGTCAAACCCCCACCTGGGCTGAAGTGATATCCACTCAGGCCTGGCTACTCAAACCCCCACCTGGGCTGGTGTGATATCCACTCAGGCCTGGCTAGTCAAACCCCCACCTGGGGCTGGTGTGATATCCACTCAGGCCTGGCTAGTCAAACCCCCACCTGGGGCTGGTGTGATATCCACTCAGGCCTGGCTAGTCAAACCCCCACCCATGCTGGAGTGATATCCACTCAGGCCTGGCTAGTCAAACCTCCACCTGGGCTGGAGTGATATCCACTCAGGCCTGGCTAGTCAAACCCCACCTGGGCTGGAGTGATATCCACTCAGGCCTGGCTAGTCAAACCCCCACCTGGGCTGAAGTGATATCCACTCAGGCCTGGCTACTCAAACCCCCACCTGGGCTGGTGTGATATCCACCTAGGCCTGGCTAGTCAAACCCCCACCTGGGGCTGGTGTGATATCCACTCAGGCCTGGCTAGTCAAACAGGCCTGGCTAGTCAAACCCCCACCTGGGGCTGGTGTGATATCCACTCAGGCCTGGCTAGTCAAACCCCCACCTGGGGCTGGTGTGATATCCACTCAGGCCTGGCTAGTCAAACCCCCACCTGGGGCTGGTGTGATATCCACTCAGGCCTGGCTAGTCAAACCCCCACCTGGGGCTGGTGTGATATCCACTCAGGCCTGGCTAGTCAAACCCCCACCTGGGCTGGAGTGATATCCACTCAGGCCTGGCTAGTCAAACCCCCACCTGGGCTGAAGTGATATCCACTCAGGCCTGGCTACTCAAACCCCCACCTGGCCTGGTGTGATATCCACTCAGGCCTGGCTAGTCAAACCCCCACCTGGGCTGGTGTGATATCCACTCAGGCCTGGCTAGTCAAACCCCCACCTGGGCTGGAGTGATATCCACTCAGGCCTGGCTAGTCAAACCCCCACCTGGGCTGGAGTGATATCCACTCAGGCCTGGCTAGTCAAACCCCCACCTGGGCTGAAGTGATATCCACTCAGGCCTGGCTACTCAAACCCCCACCTGGGCTGGTGTGATATCCACTCAGGCCTGGCTAGTCAAACCCCCACCTGGGCTGGAGTGATATCCACTCAGGCCTGGCTAGTCAAACCCCCACCTGGGCTGGAGTGATATCCACTCAGGCCTGGCTAGTCAAACCCCCACCTGGGCTGAAGTGATATCCACTCAGGCCTGGCTACTCAAACCCCCACCTGGGCTGGTGTGATATCCACCTAGGCCTGGCTAGTCAAACCCCCACCTGGGCTGGTGTGATATCCACCTAGGCCTGGCTAGTCAAACCCCCACCTGGGGCTGGTGTGATATCCACTCAGGCCTGGCTAGTCAAACAGGCCTGGCTAGTCAAACCCCCACCTGGGGCTGGTGTGATATCCACTCAGGCCTGGCTAGTCAAACCCCCACCTGGGGCTGGTGTGATATCCACTCAGGCCTGGCTAGTCAAACCCCCACCTGGGGCTGGTGTGATATCCACTCAGGCCTGGCTAGTCAAACCCCCACCTGGGGCTGGTGTGATATCCACTCAGGCCTGGCTAGTCAAACCCCCACCTGGGCTGGAGTGATATCCACTCAGGCCTGGCTAGTCAAACCCCCACCTGGGCTGAAGTGATATCCACTCAGGCCTGGCTACTCAAACCCCCACCTGGCCTGGTGTGATATCCACTCAGGCCTGGCTAGTCAAACCCCCACCTGGGCTGGTGTGATATCCACTCAGGCCTGGCTAGTCAAACCCCCACCTGGGCTGGAGTGATATCCACTCAGGCCTGGCTAGTCAAACCCCCACCTGGGCTGGAGTGATATCCACTCAGGCCTGGCTAGTCAAACCCCCACCTGGGCTGAAGTGATATCCACTCAGGCCTGGCTACTCAAACCCCCACCTGGGCTGGTGTGATATCCACTCAGGCCTGGCTAGTCAAACCCCCACCTGGGCTGGAGTGATATCCACTCAGGCCTGGCTAGTCAAACCCCCACCTGGGCTGGAGTGATATCCACTCAGGCCTGGCTAGTCAAACCCCCACCTGGGCTGAAGTGATATCCACTCAGGCCTGGCTACTCAAACCCCCACCTGGGCTGGTGTGATATCCACCTAGGCCTGGCTAGTCAAACCCCCACCTGGGGCTGGTGTGATATCCACTCAGGCCTGGCTAGTCAAACCCCCACCTGGGGCTGGTGTGATATCCACTCAGGCCTGGCTAGTCAAACAGGCCTGGCTAGTCAAACCCCCACCTGGGGCTGGTGTGATATCCACTCAGGCCTGGCTAGTCAAACCCCACCTGGGGCTGGTGTGATATCCACTCAGGCCTGGCTAGTCAAACCCCCACCTGGGGCTGGTGTGATATCCACTCAGGCCTGGCTAGTCAAACCCCCACCTGGGCTGGAGTGATATCCACTCAGGCCTGGCTAGTCAAACCCCCACCTGGGCTGAAGTGATATCCACTCAGGCCTGGCTACTCAAACCCCCACCTGGGCTGGTGTGATATCCACCTAGGCCTGGCTAGTCAAATCCCCACCTGGGGCTGGTGTGATATCCACTCAGGCCTGGCTAGTCAAACAGGCCTGGCTAGTCAAACCCCCACCTGGGCTGGAGTGATATCCACTCAGGCCTGGCTAGTCAAACCCCCACCTGGGCTGAAGTGATATCCACTCAGGCCTGGCTACTCAAACCCCCACCTGGGCTGGTGTGATATCCACTCAGGCCTGGCTAGTCAAACCCCCACCTGGGGCTGGTGTGATATCCACTCAGGCCTGGCTAGTCAAACCCCCACCTGGGCTGGAGTGATATCCACTCAGGCCTGGCTAGTCAAACCCCCACCTGGGCTGGAGTGATATCCACTCAGGCCTGGCTAGTCAAACCCCCACCTGGGCTGAAGTGATATGCACTCAGGCCTGGCTACTCAAACCCCCACCTGGGGCTGGTGTGATATCCACCTAGGCCTGGCTAGTCAAACCCCCACCTGGGGCTGGTGTGATATCCACTCAGGCCTGGCTAGTCAAACAGGCCTGGCTAGTCAAACCCCCACCTGGGGCTGGTGTGATATCCACTCAGGCCTGGCTAGTCAAACCCCCACCTGGGCTGGTGTGATATCCACTCAGGCCTGGCTAGTCGAACCCCCACCTGGGCTGGAGTTATATCCACTCAGGCCTGGCTAGTCGAACCCCCACCTGGGCTGAAGTGATATCCACTCAGGCCTGGCTAGTCGAACCCCCACCTGGGCTGAAGTGATATCCACTCAGGCCTGGCTAGTCAAACCCCCACCTGGGCTGAAGTGATATCCACTCAGTCCTGGCTAGTCAAACCCCCACCTGGGCTGAAGTGATATCCACTCGGGCCTGGCTAGTCAAACCCCCACCTGGGCTGGTGTGATATCCACTCAGGCCTGGCTAGTCAAACCCCCACCTGGGGCTGGTGTGATATCCACTCAGGCCTGGCTAGTCAAACCCCCACCTGGGCTGGTGTGATATCCACCCTGGCCTGTCTAGTCAAACCCCCACCTGGGGCTGGTGTGATATCCACTCAGGCCTGGCTAGTCAAACCCCCACCTGGGCTGGTGTGATATCCACTCAGGCCTGGCTAGTCAAACCCCCACCTGGGGCTGGTGTGATATCCACTCAGGCCTGGCTAGTCAAACCCCCACCTGGGCTGGTGTGATATCCACTCAGGCCTGGCTAGTCAAACCCCACCTGGAGTGATATCCACTCAGACCTGGCTAGTCAAACCCCACCTGGAGTGATATCCACTCAGACCTGGCTAGTCAAACCCCCCAACCTGGAGTGATATCCAGCCAGAGACGAAGTTACTGCTCACAAATCAAATCCATGTGTGTAATTAGCTAACCCCAACAGTAATTAGATCAATGTTTGTGATGGTAAGAGTTGCACAACTGTCGAATTCGACGTTTGCACTTTAACCTCATAGTCTCGTAGTCATTGTATCGTTTTCAAATCCAAAAGTGCTGGAATACAGAGCTAAAAACCCAGAAGACGTGTCACTGTCCCAATACTTCTGGACGTCCCAGTATTTCATTATGTTCTCGGTCCTAACTTCAACTGTCTGTCTGACCCATTATTACACTACAATAACAAACTATAAGCAAATGTTCAGCGCCACATTACACGGACATCCCCCCCCCGTCCCAGCAGGCTCATTATAAACCTGGTTTCAAAAGATGCCAAAACGTTGTGAAATGTCTTTTCAAAGAGAGAGAGAGACGTTTTCTCTTTAACAGTCGTAAAACATGTGTTTCTCTCACCGGGGAAGAGAAGGGTCACGTTTTATCGTGTTTGTAGGTTTGTCCATGTCTTGAGGGATACAGGGACCTGCTGGGGACGGGCCTCAAACAGGGTTGTGTCCCAAATGCCATCCAATCTCCAAATATACAGTGTGCTACTTATGACCAGGCCTCTGTGTAGTGCACTATATAGGGAATGGGGGTGTGTTTTGGGATGTAGACCGTGTTTTGGGGAGTTTGGGGGGGGGGGCTCCTGGCACGGGCTCCAGTTACAATGAGGTCAAACACAGCTGAGAGAGCCTCGGAGAACACTAACCTGCTCAAACACGGTCTGTCAGGAGGGGCCTGGAAACGCAGAGCTGACGGGTGCTGTCTGAGACAGACAGACAGACAGGGAGACAGACAGACAGACAGGGAGACAGAAAAGAGGGAGACAGACAGAAAGAGGGAGACAGACAGAAAGAGGGAGACAGACAGACAGACAGACAGGCAGACAGACAGACAGACAGAAAAGAGGGAGACAGACAGGGAGACAGACAGACAGACAGACAGACAGACAGAAAAGAGGGAGACAGACAGACAGAAAAGAGGGAGACAGACAGACAGAAAAGAGGGAGACAGACAGACAGACAGACAGACAGACAGACAGACAGACAGACAGACAGACAGAAAAGAGGGAGACAGACAGGGAGACAGGGAGACAGACAGACAGACAGGGAGACAGACAGACAGACAGGGAGACAGACAGACAGACAGACAGACAGACAGAAAAGAGGGAGACAGACAGACAGACAGACAGACAGACAGAAAAGAGGGAGACAGACAGACAGACAGAAAGAGGGAGACAGACAGACAGAAAAGAGGGAGACAGACAGACAGACAGAAAGAGGGAGACAGACAGAAGACAGACAGACCGAGGGAGACAGACAGACAGACAGTTTGGACAATGGACTTATTATGTGTTGTTGCATCAAACCAGTTTGAGCTGTAAACGGTCCTCCTCCCTTACAGAAATCTGTTATTTCAAAGACTTGCGTAACGTTTGGAAGAATTAGCACCTTTTTTCAAACAGGGGGGGGGGGGGGGTGTAGATGTGATCTGAGGCGGCGCGACACTTGTTCTGTTTATTGTAGTGTACTATTTCATATGTTTTGAATGTACTTCTGTGGTTGGCTGTGACTGTTGGCAGTGGACCGTCGTTGTCGTTGCCAACCCAGTTTATGACTCGCCGTAATAAACCGTTGATAATCTGCCGGTTGTGTTGTTATTATTCCCAGCACCAAAACGTCAGTGATTACATTCACACCGCTGTTATTATCATCTGGCTCGGAAAACAACTGACGAGGTCTTGCCAGGATCTGTTATGTTAAATTTAAACCAGTTAGTACCAGTTAATCTCTATTTTATCAGATGTTATGTACAGGATAACACTAACTATGACTGGAAACTGAATAAGCTACTGTAGTTTTATGCACAATGTGCATTTCTAGTTTTCTCAAAGCTTTTCTAAGACCAAGGCCCTGTTCCTAAACCGCTTCCTGTGTTTTTATGGATTTAACTACACACGGTATCAGTGATTCCATTCATACCAATGGATTTAACTTGACCCGGTATCAGTGATTCCATTCATACCAATGGATTTAACTTGACCCGGTATCAGTGATTCCATTCATACCAATGGATTTAACTTGACCCGGTATCAGTGATTCCATTCATACCAATGGATTTAACTTGACACGGTATCAGTGATTCCATTCATACCAATGGATTTAACTTGACCCGGTATCAGTGATTCCATTCATACCAATGGATTTAACTTGACCCGGTATCAGTGATTCCATTCATACCAATGGATTTAACTTGACCCGGTATCAGTGATTCCATTCATACCAATGGATTTAACTTGACACGGTATCAGTGATTCCATTCATACCAATGGATTTAACTAGACCCGGTATCAGTGATTCCATTCATACCAATGGATTTAACTTGACACGGTATCAGTGATTCCATTCATACCAATGGATTTAACTAGACCCGGTATCAGTGATTCCATTCATACCAATGGTATTACTACCACTGGCTTGGCTTAGAAAACAATTGTGAAACTTTACAATATTCTGAACATTACTTTTGTCCAGCTGTAAAGTTGGTTGAAGCTGTAAAGTTGGTTGAAGCTGTAAAGTTGGTTGAAGCTGTAAAGTTGAAGCTGTAAAGTTGAATGAAGCTGTAAAGTTGAAGCTGTAAAGTTGGTTGAAGCTGTAAAGTTGAAGCTGTAAAGTTGAATGAAGCTGTAAAGTTGAATGAAGCTGTAAAGTTGAATGAAGCTGTAAAGTTGAAGCTGTAAAGTTGGTTGAAGCTGTAAAGTTGGTTGAAGCTGTAAAGTTGGTTGAAGCTGTAAAGTTGAAGCTGTAAAGTTGGTTGAAGCTGTAAAGTTGAAGCTGTAAAGTTGAATGAAGCTGTAAAGTTGAATGAAGCTGTAAAGTTGAATGAAGCTGTAAAGTTGAATGAAGCTGTAAAGTTGAAGCTGTAAAGTTGTTTGAAGCTGTAAAGATGAATGAAGCTGTAAAGTTGGTTGAAGATGTAAAGATGAATGAAGCTGTAAAGTTGGTTGAAGCTGTAAAGTTGGTTGAAGCTGTAAAGTTGGTTGAAGCTGTAAAGTTGAATGAAGCTGTAAAGATGAATGAAGCTGTAAAGTTGGTTGAAGCTGTAAAGATGAATGAAGCTGTAAAGTTGGTTGAAGCTGTAAAGTTGGTTGAAGCTGTAAAGTTGGTTGAAGCTGTAAAGTTGGTTGAAGCTGTAAAGTTGAAGCTGTAAAGATGAAGCTGTAAAGATGAATGAAGCTGTAAAGATGAATGAAGCTGTAAAGTTGAATGAAGCTGTAAAGTTGGTTGAAGCTGTAAAGTTGGTTGAAGCTGTAAAGTTGGTTGAAGCTGTAAAGTTGGTTGAAGCTGTAAAGTTGAATGAAGCTGTAAAGTTGAATGAAGCTGTAAAGATGAATGAAGCTGTAAAGTTGGTTGAAGCTGTAAAGATGAATGAAGCTGTAAAGTTGGTTGAAGCTGTAAAGTTGGTTGAAGCTGTAAAGTTGGTTGAAGCTGTATTGTTGGTTGAAGCTGTAAAGTTGGTTGAAGCTGTAAAGATGAATGAAGCTGTAAAGTTGGTTGAGGCTGTAAAGTTGAATGAAGCTGTAAAGTTGAATGTGTTCAGACCCTGACCCTGTTCCCCCAGGTACGTCTCATGACTGGCGGTTGCGGTGTGACGCGGTGAATCTCTACTACACTCTGTTTGGTCTGACGCGTCCCTCCTGCCTGCCCCTGCCCGAGCTGGGCCTGGTACTCAACCTCAAGGAGAAGAAGGCCGTGCTCAACCCCACTATCAAGCCTGAACAGGGACCAGACACCACAGAGATGACTGGCAACACCATAGGCGTTCATATCCCTGTCATGGGCTTCACTAGCAGTGTAACAAGAACAAAAAATACTAACGATTTAACCTTTTTAATATAATTCAGATATTTTAGTGGGGACTTGGGCTTTATTGTGTCTTATTAAATCTTCACCTAAAATCTTTTCTGTCAACCTCATCTGAGTTTTGTTATAACACTCATTTCCCTTTCTCCCCCTCTATCTCTTCCCTCCCTCTCCCTCTCCCCTTCCCCTCTCCAGCTGGATGAGGGCCTGATCACCATGGAGACAGTGTCCAGCGTGTCTATGTCCAGTGGTGTGGCCCCGCCCCCTCAGGGTCTGAAGAGGAAGTTGGACAGTGTCGTTGGCCCGCTGGGCTCGTCCTCACCGGAGCCAGGCCAGGTCCTGCAGGAAGAGGACACCAGTAAAAAATTCAAGATCAGAGTAAGGATCTCGAGCGCCGTGGGGAGGCACTTTTACTGTTCTGGGCTTTCACTACAGGCTTTACCCAATAGTGTGTGTGTGTGTGTGTGTGTGTTAATGTGTGTGTGCACGTGTTCATGTGTTAATGTGTCCATGTGTTAGTGTGTGTGTCCATGTGTTAGTGTGTGTGTCCATGTGTTAGTGTCCATGTGTTAGTGTGTGTGTGTGTGTCCATGTGTTAGTGTCCATGTGTTAGTGTGTGTGTGAGCCATTTCAGGCTTCCCTGAGGACTGAAGCAGTGCCACTGTGGACTCAGTGTGTCTGGGTTAATCTATCTCTTTCCTTTTAAACTGATACAATACAACTGCCGCAATCCCATAGCTGATCGTA